>NC_048899.1:1726333-2029468 GCF_011077185.1 Oxyura jamaicensis | reverse complement strand
TAATCTGTTTACTGTCTGGGCAGGTGATGATTGCCTCCCAGATAGGCCTAAGGGGAATTACCATTTTGAAAGCATGAAGGGGCGCTCAGTGGCAAGGAGAGAGGAATTCTGAAGTTACCTGGGACTGAATGAATATTAAGAAATCCTTCTCAGTAGGGTGGAGTGAGGAAGAAATCTCTAATCTTAATAACTCCCCAAGTAGGGTGTTGGTAGTACAAAAAGGAAGGATTCCCAAAGCTAGGCTCCCTGTATCCCTCAGGATATAAGCTATGCAAAAGGACTGAATCCCTGAACATCTGTGCTGAGAATCTAACAGCATGTTGGCTGGATAGAGAGGAAGTAGAAGAAACTTCTGGTCTTGCGATAAGTAGATTTTGTATGGCTCCCTCTAATCTCTGTCTTCTGTATATAAGTGTTTTGTGTGTGATTCAGTTATCTGTTTCGGATTTTTGTATAGAAAAATATTTCTATTTGTTCTTAATTTACCTGGATTTGAATGACTTCAAGACACTTAACTAATGTTGAGGTATTCCATCCTTTATAGGCATGGTGAACCTGGGTGAAACTGGGATGGTGGACCATTTTCATAGTGTGCCTTCCCCTCCAATATCTCTCTAAGCTATCCAAAGGATAACCAAGCCCACCTCCACCGAGGTGCCTGGGCTACTGCTGCAGAGATGACAGCTCAGAGCTGTGTGTCAAAGAAATACCTCTGGATTGGCAGCATTAGCACTGAAGCTCCTTGGGATGCATTAAGAAAGTGGGGCCTGTGCAGCTAGCAATAGTTAATGTTTTCTATCACTGAATCTTGGCAGCGTTAGTCTGTCAGCTGCTAAGAACCATATTCCACAACATATTGGAACATGGACTTAGGGAGGTTTTAGGGACTGGAAACATGGTTAGGTACTGAAACATTCACCACGTATATTTTTTGAGAACCTAGTCCTAGATTATATAGAGGCTTTCAAAAGTGTCATCTTGCTTAGATTGTACCCACTGAAATCCTTTTACACATTTACTTCTACATGATGAATATTCATGTGCCTAACCAAAACCTGTAACTCATATTTGTAGCAATTCTGCCTACAACATCAAAGGTTAGACTAATCAACAATAGTCTCTTTCAGTGTTACATCTTCTGGCAATTTTCAGGTAATTTCAGGAGATTCAGAAATGAAGTCATAATCAGAGGTGGCAGGGGGTTGTTTTGTTTTGGTTTTACCTTTTTTTCCTGGACTGCAGCTGAAACTACATAAACTCAAATTCTAAGCAGAATTGATCTTAATAAACTGTTAAGAGTGTCTCACCTGTTAAAATGTCTCCTTATGGTTTCAAGTGCTTCTTAGTCTGTATCAAGCTTGTTCTTTTAAGGTCACTGTACTTGTTCAGCCAACAAAACTTTCCCATTACTTTTTCTGTTTAATTCTCAGTTCTCTTTTTCTTTTCATCTCATATTTGCATTTTTAAAGTCCACTCCTATTCATCCTATTTAAACCCTCACCTTAATTCCAGAACATCCATTGCCTTCATGATTTCTTACTTGGTTCCGGACTTTTTTTCTTTCAGTATTTCTGATTTTCATCTTCATCCCCCTGCCCTCCTCCCCAGTCATCTTGTCTATTCTCTTGATTATTCTCTCTAACTCTTCCTATTAAGCTTCCATTTAGACACTATCGTGTCCTTCCAGGTGCAGATGTGTTAAAGTAGTACTGTCCATTGAATTATTTTAAAGTAATAGGACCGAACTGTACTTCTTTCTCCTAAAAGAAAATTAGGCTTTATTGGCTAAGAGACAGGGTGGAACTGGCTGTGAGAAGTTCTATGTCATGTTTCCAGTTGTGCATCTATGCTGGTATGTAACTTACTGGGATTTTCTGGTGCTTTTGATTTCAACCTGCAAGCCCAGTTATTACTGTGCTCGCCTTAATTCTTGCTAGAGTACTTTAATTACTTACATTCATTTGCAAGTCTTGTTCTTCAGACCTCTAGAAAGGATGTTAATTCAGAACGTCTAACTTTAAAGCATTAAGTGCTATTTTAGGTTCATAAAATAAATCTACAAAAACTCAAAGATAGTAAATTCTTTTTGAATAGGTAAATGTACTAAATGGCTTCTAGCTTTTTCTTCTCCTTTCTCATCACCAGTTTTACGTCACTTTTACTGCCTCTGCATGCTGCTGCATCAGAAATGAGAATGTGCTGTCCATTTTATATTTCATCAAACATTTATGAAAGAGTTAATATTTATTGAAATGTCAAAATAATGTTCACTATCTAAAACAAGATCAGCTAGATACCATTGGAAGAGATCTCTAGAAAATATTTGCCCTATATATTCCTGTTAGTTAAGGCTCAAATTCCTCCTCAAATTAGGGTGAAAAGAAATCATCTCTGAGGGTTGATGCAGGTTCAAGGGCCTGTCTGCCCAAAGCTGACTTTAAGAGGAAGGAATCACTATGTCTTCACCATCTTGTCTGGGGATCTGTACGGAAACTGTCATCGTTCAGGGTTATTGTTTGCCAGTAAAGGATATCTGAGAGAACGATATTGCAAGGGCACCCTTTTCTATGTCACGCAATAAATGTGATGTGTAGGGAACATCAGACTTCCTGCATATGAGCTGCAGTAGGATGCCTGCTCAACAAATGGCATGGATTTCCACATGAGAGGTTATCATGGGCAAAAGACCTTGTGCTATTGCATTTCTGCAATAACTGCACGAGAAGGAGCTTTGGGGTCATTCACCGAGAATGGGACCGATATACCAAAGCTGTGTGATCTCTTAAACAGGGCTCTATCTAGGAGCAGGAGATCCCCCTGGAAATCATCCTGATCCTCTCAAGATCTACCACGGGATCTCCATGTACATAATGCAAGAATATCGAGGATGTTAGAAAGTTTGTCCTTGCTGGGGAGATTGTATATTGCTAAAGCAACTTTTTTTTTTTTTTTTCCCAGAGATTTAATGGTGAGAGAACTTTAGGAACATTAGTCTTAATCTAGACAAGGCACAAATAGTGGGAAGAAGGACATGTGAATAACAAACACTGAAACTGCTTTTTGAGAGCTTTGGGGACACTATTGTACAGCAGGACAGCTGTCAAAGCTGAAGAGAAAAGGATCTTGTATAATCTGTGTCACTTGCAAAACTGGTTAAATGTGTGAAATGAGTTATTGTGCTTGATGTTCTCAGATGCTTTCCTTCTGGCATTCTCCCAGCCGAGTAATACTTTCTGAATTTTCCCTGAAATGCTGCTTCAACATATCTGCCATCCACCTTTCCAAGGGGGGCGGGGAGGAAGGTGGGAAAACGAAGCTTTTTGATACTGCCAATTCCTTCGGGCACCTGACTCAAGTGCCCCTTGTCTGTTCCAGACTAGCTTCCATTTTTGCTTCTCTTCAGGTCAAGCCTCTTATTTTCTTCTATTAAAGTAGTGAACATATAATCATGTGCTTTTTCACCCCTTTAATTTTGTCTGAAACTGATTCTGACCCTTTGGTTTTAATTACCCTGAGACGATCCTGAACTACATTTGGAAACTCTTTGTGAAGCAAGTCGATTCTGTACATCTTAATTGTATTTTTCAAATTGAGGATTCCTGCCGTTCAGTCTTCCGGCATATTTGAACTGCATACAGAGTTTTGTAGTTAACCTTCTAGAAAGTCTTTCTATGGAGCAGTATCTCCAGTTAGTAAGAACCCAGTTCAGGTTCAGAAGTGAAGGAGCTAGAAGACCACTACGCCTTCCTTTTTGTCAGGAAAGAAGTGAGAGCAAGGCAGCGCATCTGGTTAAGAGCATTAGTTATTAACTGTGCATTTCTTCTATTTTGTTTTTCACACGTGAACCCATTGTTATAACCAAAGTGGACTCACAAGAGCAGAGCAGCAGAATTTCAGACTTCAGGGCTTTTTATGAGTTTGTCTTGTGTTGGCCAAGAATTATTATTACTTTAATTCCATCTGGATAAAGGATGCTTACCACCTCCTCAGCAATTTGTTCGCTGTGATTTTTATGGGTGTGCAATGCTATAGCCTTCTCCAATTTCTTATCATTGGTTGCTAGCTCTGGAGGAAAACAAGAGACAGGGACTAATAAGAGTTAAATTAGCCCACTTTCACACCCCTCCTTCAGTAAATCTGTACCTGAGTAAAAGTTGTTGGTGACTAAAAGGAAGAACAGAAGCTCAGAAGAACAGAACTTACAGTGCAAGTGAGGCAGGTTTGCACTGACTTCCCAGATGGAGGACACTGCAGGTATTCTCTGTGAAGATGCTCTAAGTCCAATTCCTCTCTTACTGCAGGGGTATGTCAGACTTAATGCGGCTCAGTCCATTCTCTTAAGCATAATTATTGGTATTGTCTATTAACTTTAGACTTTCCCCTCTCATACGAAAGAATAAAGCACCCTGGCTTTGCATTGACAGGATGTCAGTCCTCTACGGTGAAGCACTACACCTGTTCCTGCAAGAAGAAACCTCAGGGAGACAGTGGAATTAAGCTAGTTTGAAAATGCAGCATCTGGCATCTTCACTCTAACAGAGAAGGAGAGATCACTGCTGGAATCACAGGACACTGAAACAGAAATAAAGCAATTATTAATCTAGTGTACATTTGTATATTTTGGGATATGCTGATGGCAGTGTTCTTCCATTACTTCTAAAGTAATTAGAAATACTTGAAGGGTTTTTGGAAGTTTTGTTTTAGCATTGCAGTTTTAAATTTGCAAAGTCTGTTAGCATGTAGCTTAAAGCTGAATGTTTGAATAAATGTTCAGAGTAAGGAAATAGAAGAAAATGCTATCATAAACTTGAGTCACGGTGCAACAGATGAGAGGAATCCTAAACCAGCCAGTAACTGCCACAACAGAAATTCTTCTCTGGAAAGAGCATGGTGATTTATGTTTGTCAATACAGCTCTATGTATGTAACTACATGTATTTTCAGATTTAGAGCAGGTAACATTGCAATAAATGATAGCCTCTCCATTTAGGATAATTTAAACCAGTTGGTTTAGAGAATTTAAATTAGAGAATTTTCTTATTCTGCATTAGGAATTTGGTAAATTTGAAATCCACCAAAATATCTTGGTTCTACATTTATATGAGGGGGGTCGAATCTACATTTAGAGCTGCTGACTGGCATCACATTAATGTGAAAACTAATTATATGAGAAGTGTCAATCAAAGGAGACAGTCTGTTAGCCAGCTGAATGGTGCATACCTAATTACACATCTTCTAATGCTTTGGCTAGAAAGCTACTCTCCTAGAAAGCCGTCCTCAGGGCACAGCTAGTTTTCTATTCCTGCTGTGCAGCCTTAATCAGTTCAGAGATGGAAGTTCGCTAGATTACAATATTTTATTTACTTAATTGCAATATATTTGCTCCATTCTTCTCCTGCAAGACCATTTACCTGATTCCATTTTGCATTACGTGCCTTTAGATACGGGTTATTTACACATTAGTGAAACAGAATCCATTTTGACTGAGTGATTAGAGTGTACATCTGATCCCTGGAAAGGACTTGTGCTAGTTTATGAACTAACATTAATAAGGCATTCACATCAGTCTTCAGACATTGCTGGAGCTGTGGTGGCTTAGATATGGAAAAGCTGTTTGTCTAGACTAATAGCTCTTCCTGTCAGAATCAGAACTATTATAAACTGTTCTGTAGTTGTTAAATATAGAATTGCATTGGTTAGACGCAGTTGTTTTTATTTTTTCCAACCAAATTCAGGGTGGGGGGGGGGGGGGTGGTCAGGCTTTGTTTATTATTTAATATGATATATGGATGGACTGAAGCAAAGTGGCATGGGGCTTTGGTTGTTCCCAGTGTCAACAGAGTCCCTGGATATGATCATCTAGCTGGTTTGGTCTTCTGTAAATGGCCATGATTTCACTTTTCATGTTGTACAATATGATTTAGAATACACCTTAAAGATTCCCATAAACACTGGCAAAGGTCAGACTAAAATGGTGCACTTGGTCAAATGTGAGACAGCTTCAGGTATTTTGCAGCACTGCGGCATTACATCTGCCGTCACGTCTCAGGAACTCCAAGAAACCAGAACTGGCGGTTTCTGGCAGGTGTGCTGAATTGCTACCTCAAGCAAGAAAACCACATAGCTGAAAACCTGAAATTATCTAGTTCCTAATCTTAAAAAATTAGGAGGGGAATGGACAAAAAAGTGGCTAAACAATGTTGTATTTAGTATTGCAAGGGTGAATGGATATAGTGCTGCCATCCTTTTCAGCACTCTCTTATGAAACCTCCAAGAGCTCATTGCTGGTTCAGGCTTTGTGTTTCAGCTCAACAAACATTGAGTTTCTAACTAGTGTTATGTCTTGTAAAAGGAAGTGCCTTTTTGTGTAACAGGCATCATTCCGATTTCAGGACTACAGTACTGGAACTGAAATTACATGCATTGCAAATAGAACTTGATGTAAATTAATGTGATGCCAGTCCGCAGCTCTAAATGGAGATCCCCCCCTCTCCCTCATATAAATGTAGAACCAAGATATTTTGGTGGATTTCAAATTTACCAAATTCCTAATGCAGAATAAGAAAATTCTCTAAATTTCTGGAAAAAAAAAATAAATACAATAAAGCATGCTTTGGGACGTATGGCAGTCTGTGCATCTGTATTCGGTTCTGCTGAGGCTTAACCAGCAGGCTGCTCAGCAAGGCTCAGCCTCTCACTCACATCCTCCCTCAGTGGGTTGGGGGAGGGAATGAGGGGGGAAAAAAGCGAAACTCAAGGGTTGAGATAAAGGCAGTTTAATATGGAAGAAAAAAAAAAATAAAAGAATACACAACACAAATGAGGCATGCTGCAGTTACTAGCCACCCACTGGCTGATGCCCAGCCTGGCCTCCAGCCAGCTCCCCCATTTTTATTTTTTTTTTGCTGAGCCTGGTGCCACACACTGGGGAATATCCTGTGGTCCATTTGGCTCTGCTGCCCTGGTTTCTTGTCAGCCTCCACACTGGCAGGGCAGTATGAGGAGCCAAAAAGTCCTTGACTTAGTATGAGCACTGCTCAGTACCTCAAACATTGGTGTGTTACCATAATTTTCCTCCTAAATCCAAAACACAGCACTATTGCCAGCCGCTGTGAAGAAGATTTAACTCTATCCCAGATGAAATCAGGACGGGTTCATATTATTTATTCTCTTTTATGTATTGATTTACATATAGTAGTAGCTTGTTTGTTTGTTTTATTTTGAACTTTCTGGGGAAGGGGCATGTACTTACTCTATTTGGAGAGAGTAGGCTAGTGTATGCGACTCCGCGTGGTTGAGGTCTCAGCTCCTGCAGCTGTGTCCAGAAGCAGCTCCGTTCACCTGGCACCCTCGCTGGTTCCTGTTAGACTTTTTCCTGCAGCTGATCTACACGAGTGGGCCCTAAAACAGCAAGGTAAAATGTACTACAAAGTGGTTAAACAAGAACTTGCTATGAAATGTAGCTCTTTAATAAAATCCTTTAGGCACAAAAATGAAGGCAAAACAAAGAGGCAACGTATCTTTAAGGCAGATGGTACATGGTTTCTATAGTACCCACACTGCATACTTCTCTGCAACAGTTTCTGACAGTTAAAAGCAGTAAAAAACCTTGTTGCTTACAATGAAATAAAATCAGTCCAAAGAAACTAAAAGCTAAAACAATTTTCTTGAGGGGGTGAGATAGAAGAGAGCTTTTCTTCATGTGCAAAGATCTCTATGGGATAGAAAGCAAGGCTTTCAAAGCAAAGCTATTGAAACTGTGGAATTTGAGAAACAAAATGGACTTGGAAATTTAATCCAGATCTTAGGGAAGTGAGCATATTTTAGTAGATTTTTAGATCAGCTATTTGTTTCCTGCTTTTTTCATGAAGCCTCATAAAGTCTGAGAGCAGAGCATACAGATACCTCTCAGCATATTGGAGAAACCTAAAAGTTAGTTTAAAATAAAAGGAGAACCAATGTAATCTCAATTCTTACTGAATTCAGTGTGTATGAAGCATTTTGAGGTGGGGGGGTGGGGGTGGAGGAAGATTTATTATATGGTTATGCTGTCACATGCCTGACAGAAATAAAGATTTATTTTTTAATGTGTATGCACTGTACCTAAGGAAATGATATGGCTTTCAAAATGCCTGGCTATTAGCATCTAGGGGTCTCCAGAAGTGGCAGAATCTGGAAAAGATGGAAATACTCAGTCGTGTCATAGCAGTGTCCATACACACACACACCAGCTTCATGTCTCACTGAGCTCTACCTTCCCTAACAGATACTCTTTGCCAGATTTGCTGTATGGTCGCCACCACAGTTTTTGGCAATGGTTGTGGCATGCAAAGGATGTGATTCAGCAAGACCCTAAGGCATGTGAGTGACTCACTCTTAGCATATTTGCATTCCCATTGATTTGAATGGGCTAATAAGCATCTGAGTTGAGGTAAATACTTGCCTGGGTAAGCCTAGGAATATGTCTTAAACTCTTGAATTGGAGCCTGATAAAGGGTAAGTACCGTTTTCCTTTATAAACTTGTTTCACCCTCATTTTCAGGGAACAGTGAAACCAGCCTTCCTTTAGTTTCCATAGGTGACTACAGGAAATTACTGCTTCAGGGTAATAGAAAGCAAATATTATTTTTTTGGTCACGTTGTCTTGGAACTTTACCAGCTACAAGCACAATGGGGGGTGGAGGGAGGCAAGTCTCACATCCCATTGTCTGAACAGGACTTACTGTTCCCTGTTCAACACCACTACGTTTTTCTAGCAGCCTACAGATTCATCAGATAGAAAGCTCCTTTCTGCCAAAGATGATGCACATGTTTTTGAGTGCATGGGTAGTGAAGAAACTGTCATTCACATACCACTTGCCTAGTTTTTAAGCACTTTAGTAATCATTTCTACCTTGTAGTTTGTGGATGCTTTGCAGTACTTAAGACTAAACTGTATTAAAATCTTAGCCTAAAACATTTCAATAAAGTAGTCTTCCTAGAGGCATCTCAAAGTGACGTATAAAAACGTTCATGCCTTTTTTTTTTTAAGGCATAAGACCAACGTTGAAGTAAGTTGTCTAAAAAAGCTCCAGCAGTCAGCTTTTTGGGAGGTTGCTGATGTCTGGTTTTGCTCCTCCTAGGACGTGACAAAGTGAAATGACAGGAAAACATTTCTTGCCTCCTTTCTGAACTTATGTTAACAACTCACTTTCTTCTGAAAACCGAACAGAGTTTCAAGACCATACAAATATTATTGCTAAGCTTTAAATGCCCTGAAAACAATGTCAGGCTAAAGCAAACAACGTCCACTGAGGAGAAGCTATTTTTATTAGGATGTTAACTTCAGCAGCACTGTGACAGTGTGTGTCACTGTGTAAGCATCAGATAAGAAAACATTCTCAAGCTGCCTCTTCCTGTGTGAAACTGAAGGAAAACTGTTTAAAACTTTCAGAAGATCGTTCCTCGCAGGAGCAAAACGTGTATTCCACAACCTCTGTATCCCCAAGGCAGTTTGCCTGAGGTGCTGTGTAACAGGAGTCACTGGTTAGTAAGTAACTTCAGGGGCCTGCATGGAAAAGAGCAGGTAGTGGAGACAGCAAGCTTCAGTTTTACATTTGAGCCCTCATCAGTGACAAGTTTTTCTTAGCAATTGCTCTATTCTTATATTCATATTGTTATTCCATTACAGTTCCATCTCGGCACATGCTGTTACAGAGACAAACCATCAGCACTGGTTTAAGTGTTTTAAAAACTGTTTCTTGACCTTCTTAAAAAAAAAAATAAAAACCTCAAGTGACAATTCGGTAATGTCCTAATACCAGCATGACTTTTCTGCAGCTGCATTTTCATGGCAGTAAGAAGAATTGAAGAAAGAGCCAAAGGGGGAAATCTGCCTTAGCACACCTCACAGGTATTTTGGATCTGCATCATTACAAGGCAGTGGGCAGTTGCAGATGTGACTGTCTCTGTCTTGCACACATCTCTGTTGACCAGGTTATGTTAGCAGGAAGAGTGACTCTCTTTTGTCCTCAGGAGATCACTGACTTTTGAGATGAATGCTGTTCTTGTGCTGTTTTGCGGTGCAGCACAAGTGGTATTTAAAAAATAAAAAGTTGCAGTAATTTTGATCCTCCCCACTCTCTCCCACAAAAACTGCTTCTTTCTGCATTAAATTTTGGATTACGTTAACAATTCTCAGCAATAACCTCTGAAAAATAGTCCTATGCTGCTTCTCTGGCAATAACTGGCCCTGGTGCACTGCACACATCTCGGTGCTCAACAGCCCAAAGTTCTGTGAAGCAATTTGAAGTGACCTCCTGTGAAAACAGCAGTTCTGGTTTTAGGACAACAGCATTACCATAATATTGTTTTTACTAGCTCAAGGTTCAATTTCAATGTAATAATAAATAAAAAAAAAGCCCTGATCACACAGCTTCTTAAAAATACAGTGATTTTAAAAAAAGGAATTGCATAGAGAGCAGCTATTCCTGTTGAGGGAAGTGACTATAGGCCATGCAGGCTCCTTCTCCTGTAAATGAGGAAGAGAAAGAGGGAAATGATGAGAATCAGATGCTGCTGTCCTGCATGATGAATTTGGCACTCAGCTTTATGTAAGTGGACTGATTTGTTCCTTATGGGGAGGAGGCACATGCAGTAGTTTCAGGTGCACCACAGCTGGCAGTTCTTTTTCTGATTTACTGCTTTTGAAGTTGTGATAACCAAGGCTATTTTTGTTTAATTATCATCTATAATGATGGGGACAACATTAGTATGCCTTCATTTTAGGATAGGGAGTGTAGATTACATCAAAACAGAAGTCCCCTTGGAAAAACAACAGTGAATTCCAGTCATTCTTATGCTATATAGTCTGTAATATAAATAATGTTGTCCTGGACTGTCCAGACTACACGCTTTTTGGTCATTTGAGATAAGCTTAAGTAAAACTGTGTGAGCAGGCTTTGGGATGAGTATTTCCCATAATCTTGCCTCTGCTTCACATGGGAATTTGGCAATGAGTCAGCCCCGACCAGGTACGCGTGACCTGTACAGCCCTGAGCAGTCTCTTTTCAAGTAACTGGCTTGTCTAAAATATTCTTATTCCCAGCTTCCTTGCAAATTACTAGTTAATATTGACTTTAGTTTTACCTTCTGTTTAGTTTTATGAAACAGTGTCTCAAAGCTCCTTCTTTTCATTATACATTGATTTGCCAAGAATACTATGTTGTGCTTCAGAAACTAATTCTCAGTATTTTAGTGAACTGGAAATTTGATAGATTAATGGCTTTCAAACTTTTAATTTTATTTGCAGTTAATCCAGTGGATTTGTCTCATGTATATAACCTTTAATTAATAGAAAAGAGATTCTGAAAATGTAAATGAAATTACACCATGAAGAGTTTTACCTAACTATACTTTACAACTTACTTGTTATAAAGAACAGCTTTCGGCTGTTTACCACTTAGTTTTAAATCACCTTGGAATGTACTGCTTTACCAGCTAAAGGCAGGAACTCAATGTTGTATTTTTTTCCTTGGGGAAGTCCACAATAATTTCATTAGAGGTATCATGGAGGCTCATCTGAGTTTCCCATTGTGTTTATGGGAATGAATTTTCAAAAAATAGATGTAAAGTGGAATGTGAGGGACAACAGAAAGGAAGGTTATCTGTGAGAGGTGGAAAGATGTAAATAGTCTGAGTGAAATCAAGAATTTTCTAGCATAACATTTATTTCAACTATGTCAAAACTAGCATAAAACTTGTTTCAGGCTGTTTTGCTTCCTCTGAGATTGACAGTCTGCTAGTTATCTCAGTAATTACTGCTAGCCAACCCAGCCATTGTACACATTTCTCTCTACTTGTTTACTGGCTCCAACCTCTCTTCCATTTCTAAAAGATAACAGGATGTATTCATAGTGATGACTCTGTCCTGCTGCTGCTATAGCTCTATCTCAGTGGAGTTACTTCTGTTTTATATAAGTCATCATGTGAGATTGCCAAGTCATACACAGCTGAAAAATAGCAGTGAAGCAGGGCCTCCCCATTTCTCTGCATCTCCTCGCGACTTCTAGTTGTGTGCATTCACGTGACCTGTCCCTCCAGGTAATTTCACTAGTATTTATCTCAGATTTTCACATTTCTTGTCGTTTAGACCATGTTATGTGTGAGTCTGTGCTTCATCAGTGTGTGTATCAGCTGAAGTTTGCTTTCTTCTCCATAGCTGTTTATGCTGAAGTTCACACTCCTACTTGTGTCATTAAAACTGTAATTATCATCCAACCGCGTGAAGCATTTTCAGGCATGAAAATAAAGCTACAGCACCTAGAAGTACTGTCAAATGGTTGTAGTTAAAGATTTGGGAATCAGGCCATTCCCTAATGTCATTCATAATTTTTCTGGTACCTCTTTCTTTCCTGAAGAAATAGGGGTCTTTAACGTGCTTTTTCATTGTAGAATACAGAGCACTAATAATAATGTAAATTATGGGGAAAAATAATAATAATAAAAAAGAACAACCAAATTCAGTACATGCCAGCATTGCAAAGAGAGGTGGTGTACCTTTAATACTGATAGGACCCTGAGGGCCACCATCCAGCTGCTTCCTCCAGTTCCTATATACATTGTTATCAGGCATGGAAGGACCAACACAGCTAAGCTTAAACCAGCTCTTTTGTGAGTTAGCTGAGCTCCCTAGACTGTGAGCCAGCTATCAGTAAGTCTGTTGATTTTTAGATTTTGCTACTGGTACAGTTGATTTAAAGGAAAACAAACAAGCATAAAAACCAACCCTTTCATAATTTTATTTCTGCAAGCAGTATCTGTGGTGTCTGTTTTCCCTGACAGTGCTGCTTCTTGTCTCCTGTCTTCTCTGTGGATGTCCCTTTGAGGCTTGAGATCTGTGATAAAGAAGGGATGAGGCTATCCAGCATCCTCCCTCATCCACGCAAGCTTAAGTTACTGAAGCATATCCACAGTAGCTCATAGCGACTCCCCTTTCCACTGTTGAAATTTCAGACAATCAACCTCTCCTGACGTATTCAAAACAGGTAGCCGGTAACTTAAGGGTATCTTGGCTTCCCAATTCCACCCACTGGTAATGGAGGAATTGCATGTGTTTAACATTTGTCATTTCCACTTCCATGTGTAACAGAGGTGAAAGAAATGTGAATTTCACCCCAGCTTCTGACTAAAATGCAGCTTCAGCAGAACTGTTTCTAATCCTCATCTAGGTCTTGGTTATACACAAAGACTGCCAATCATCCAAGTAGAGGTTAAAATTTGGCAGGGACTGACTTAAAAGATACTGACCTTCATTGTTTTCCTTACCTGTTCATAGATTCTTTCAAATAATGTCAGGGACAGTATCATCATTTTTTTTTCCATTCTGTTTGAGAAAAGAGAGTAAAATTCCTCAACATGTAAAGAGATTACATTAAAGTCGATATTTCCTTTTCAGCAAGGTGGGTCAGTTCTGGAATTGATCCAGTTTGCTTTCATAAATACAAGCCTTTAGAGGAATTTTCAATCTACTCCACCCAGCCAGCTAACACAGCTTTGTTTAATGTTTTGAACCCTGCATGGCTCCAGTGGAGAATATCCCATATTTATTGATACAGAGCCCTTCTGCAGTTGTGTCCATAAGTTCTTTGTGCTCAGCAGTCTCAGCCTAGTCATGTGCTGAAGGAAGCAGCTGTTGTCATCATGCCTTTTTTACTATCTTATCCTAAAAAAAAAAAAAAAAAAAAAAAAAAGTCTCACAATCCTATAAGGTATGTCAATCCAAGACCTATGTTCTGCGTCCTTGTTATAAGAAGTGAAAGGCTGAAGAGGAAGTGGTGTGACAGAGCAGTGTAAACTGTACATGTGACTAATCATACAATACAGCAGACAGTCTGGGTCATATCCTTTGGTATAAACTCTAAATGTGTTATTTCTGTAACCAGTGCTACAGAAAAGATTCCACAGCAACAGGTGTCTCTAAAAGGCAGGAAGGGATGAGAAAAATAAATAAACCCAAAACAGCCAGAGAGGAAGAAGGCCATGAAACACCATCTTCATCTTTTAATATCTTCCATTTTGAATCTTCTCCCATTCCTGCTACCAGCGGATCTGGTGTGTTTCAGATCCTATGAAAGGGCTTTTGGCTGCTTTAGATAGTAGGACTGACAAATTGTGTTAAAAAGAAATAACAAAACAAAAGCAGAGATTTAATCAAAGTTCACCCACCAGGAGTTTTCCTATGGATAAGCTATAGTAGCATTTGCTAGCTTTCCAAAATGAATGAAAGGTCTACCAGTCATAGTTGTATCTTTCCATATTCCAGGAAATAAAAGCTGTGTGGAACAAATACTTCAGTTGTTGCTGCAGCATCACACCCTTTTGCTTATGGTCTTTGATGTTTATGTAACCTTAGCCAATGTAACCTACAGCCATTGAAAAAGGTTTTAATTTTTTCACTGAAAATGTCAATGTGTATTTAAAAACAAACAAACAGAAAGCCTAACTTTTCCCACAAAGACTCTGACTCAAAAACTTCTAGAACAAACTTCCCTAAAATCTGTATCTTGTTTTGGCATATTTAAAAAAAAAATAATCATGGACTTCTTTTTAAACTAATTTCCTGTCAATATTTACGCTAGTTCCATATTTAAAATCACATAGAGTAAGTCATTGACATTAATACTTTTGCTTCAAATCCTATGCGTATGTCTCTACATGTATATATGCTGCCCATGTGGGGGAGCATGCGTATGTTGTAAAGGAAGAAGGGTAAGAATTGTTCCTTGGAAAACAACAACAAAGCTCAGATATATTTTCCCTTTTTGTCCTTTCTTATGAGTAAAGAAACTTTCCCATGGTCCTTTTTGGTGGGGGAAAAACCAACCAGGCCTACTTTGAATTATCATTGGAATTTCTACAGGTAAAACGTATTAAAACTTCAGTAAACAAGTGCACCAAACAGGCTTAAACAAGATCAAATTCTTGAGCAAGAATTTGAAAAAAGGCATGCATAGCCTTTACTAAAACTGCTGTTTTTATATACTGCCTTGAAGTAAATAAACCTAGCCTTTAAATTCAATGTAAACAAGCCAAGAAATCCCCCAGAGGACATCACTGCATATTTCCAAGCATAAGCTTTAATCACAGAATCACTACTTGTTTGTAGTGATACTTGAGCTCACCTGGACACTTAAACGCCTTCGCTTATGTCCTTGCCATAAGCAAAATTTTTCGTGCATCAGTACGCAAACTTGGTGTCTTCTTACATAGCCTGGAAATGAGTGCATATCAAACAACTGTATTGAATATTGAAAGTACAGGTAAATCTGTGCAATAAAATTAACCATGTTGGGTTATATAGTATGTAGGAAAGCTCAAAGCAGAGGAGACAACTATCAACAGGTCATGTTCTGAGATCCAGATTAGGAAATTATGTAATGAGGAAATAAAATGTCTTCTGTAAGATTCCCTGATATTTCACTTAAGCAAATCTTGTTAGCATACTTCTGAGTAAAGTCTCCTGTAGTAAAGCTCTTCAGTTCCAAAGGAATTTGGTAAAATCTCTCTGCTTGGCACGGAGGCTTTGGCCTCTTAGCCATTTTCTACCTCCTCAAGGCTAATTCTGCCACTTGCTATCTCCACGAAACTCCTTCAACAAGCTGAATAATATTTATAGGTCATCGTCAAATAATAATAATAAAAAAGCCATTCTGACTTTGATTCACACTCTCTGAATGAAAAACAAGAACAAAAGCTAGAACGGTGGTTTAAAGAACAGGAAAGGAAATAGATAAACCACAAAAGCAGGTATGCTAGCACTCAAATTGCCATAAATTCTGATAAATCTTTGGACCAAACTTAGAGATGATTTTGAATAAAAGAGGAAGTTGATTTTTCAAGCCACCATCTTGGCTCTTCTTGAGACATCAATATTTTAAAAGCAATAAAATGAGGTTGAGCTCTTCAGTCAAGAAAAAGCTGAATTTGCCAGAGACTTGTGCTTTAGGGGTATAAAACTTAATTTTGGTAACAAATGGTTACATTTTGTTCACACTTAGTAGATGATGTGTCAACACCTTCAACTAATAGCTTTCTAAGCAAATCTGTCCTGGTTAAAAATTTTTGTTGTGGTTTGGTTTGGTTGTTTTTTTCCTCCTCATTATTATTGTTCCTAATCCCCAAAGAATATGTCCGCGGCTCTTCCTTTTGCTTGCAGTCAGAAGCAGTACTGGGCAGTAAGAAGTGAAACCTTCTGCAGAATTATCACAGGATATATGAACATAAGAGGAAGCAAAACCTAATCTCTCCTTTTTAAAAATAAAAATGACTAAAAACTTGCTTCTAAACAACTTATATACATGTATGCATACGTATATACTTTCTATCCCCCACATGGAATTGGGTTTTACAAAGGGAGAACAGGAAATCAGTGTATGGGATCTCTCAAATTCTGTCCAATCTTGCACTTTCTTTAGGCCTGCATCTTGTATCCAAAACAGAACATTATGTTCTGTTTCTTCATTTATCATCTCCCCTTGTAACACAGTTAGAAGACCTAAACTGGGCTTTGATGACCAAATGCATCAGGTCCATGGGATACAGGAAAGGGAAAGAGGTCCCAGCACCGGAGCTGGAAATGTGTCTCCAGACAGGACCTTATCTTGCGAGGAGCGCTGTTAAGAGTTAGAAGCTCCAGTCTGCTTTTGCAGCATTGTACCATGAGCCCTTGGATGATACTTGACAGGATATATTTCCATCCTGCAAATCAATGGACGATGCAGCGGTACTCAGAAAGTGTCCGGTGAGAGAAGAGGGAGGAAAAAAAAAAATAAAAAGTTCTGTTCTGCAAGTACAGCAACACATCATTCTGTTCAATACCTAAATGCTGAAAAAATAATCTGGATCTGCTGTATGCATTTGTTGTCCAAAGCTACAAGCACTCCTGCAGGGCTGGCTTCCAGCTCTTGTACAAGTTTCCCTGCAGCACAGAAAGTTGTTCCACGTGCTGTACAGGGAGGCGTGCTTCTCATAGTGATGCCTGATTTAATAGTCCTTGTATTTGCTTTGTGAAGCTAAAATGTAGAAACTCATACTTTCTTTCATTTAAGTATCCATGCACAGGCAGTTTGTGTACTAAAATACATGGTTAAGACTAGGGAGAAGTAACCTAACTGCAAGGTCAGTGTACCTCGTATCTAATGACTAATGTCAGAATCAGGTTTGTACAAAAACACTGAGAGAGAAAGGACTGCTTTTGAGGCAGAAATCATTCAAACCAACATATAAATAATCTGATGTGCTGTTTTGGCATAGGGCTTTGTGATCACTTTAACTGTCTCCAAAGCTTGACCTGAGCTGTGATTGTCAAATTTTTGGAACAATGATTGGGGAGATTTGGGGCTGGATTTGGGAAGAAGAAAAAAACTGAAAACAAAGCTGGATATTTTGAAGAAAATGAGGGGGGAGATATAGATTTCCCCTCCTCCCCGCCACCCTCCCCCCCCCCCCCCCCCCCAATAAACACTAACAAGTGGATAAAAATTGGAGAAGATTTGAAATTAGATTCTGTCATCAGGACATGAAAATGATGGGGGGAAACTTCAGTGTAGATTTAGCCCCTTATACCAAAAGATCTTAGGCCAAGAAGTGTTTGATCAGCCTACCTCTTTCTCTCCATTTGTCTGTTATATTATAATGAATATTCATAAGTTATATGGGATTTGTTTGTTTGTTCTGAGTCTTACAGGTACCAACTCTTAGTTTCTAAACTAACACTATTGATCCTTTGTATTTTTAGTATTTTAAACAGTCTTTGTGTTCTAGGGATATGTCACCATCCAGAAATTCACGTGATGTCTTCGGGAGGCCATCGGGATGGATAACTGCAGAGTAAGACTTGGACTGTGGGTAGGATTAGGTTCTGGCTCTGCCAGGCCAGACCTAGAGCAGTGCTGGTGTGAGACATCAGGTTTAACAAAGGGATGAGTTTAGAAAGGATTAGTTCAGCTTGGTAACGTCAGAGTCTGTAAGAAAAATGCATGCCTCCTGAACAAAACAGGGTGTAGGTTTGCTTACAGCCTGAAGCCTATTAGGCAGCAGTTATCTTTGGAGGAAAATGTGGTGGAGATTGTATGCAAATTTCTCAGAAAGAAAAAGGAAATGGATTAAAACTTATTTAAAATGTTCTTACAACAGCACTTTAGTCTTTGAATATTTCTTCTATAAATAGTCATTACAAAATAAGCTGGTTTTCTTGAGAGCGGTATTTGATATGAAGGGTTTCTGTATGTTCTATGTTGCAATCCAAGATGTCCGCTAAACCCTGGCGTTGCTCAGTAAAGGTTTTAATTTACATAGGTATTACACGTATTTTGGACTCTGCCAGTTGCTAGCACTTTGTCAAGGGACCAAGTTATGTTGTGATGAGGGGCTGCTTCTCCAACAGGGGCCATGTTTGCCGCCCAAACACGCAGGTGCTCATTTTATTTCACCAGGAAGCCTGACAGGACGTTAGGGGTTAAGTGTGTCGGGGCAGTACTATCTCCTCGGAGAGGTTCCTGGGTGCAGAAGCCAAGGGCTGTTCTGTGGGCACAGCTCTCCTGGGGGACTGACGGACCCGTCTGCCCCACGCCGCCAACCGCTGAGGGAAGGCCCGGCCCGGCCCGGGCGGCGGCCCCGCTCCCCTCACGCCGCCGGGGCACGAGGCTCCGGCCGGGACTCGCCCCGCGTCGCGGCCGCCTGGCGAGCTGCCGTCAGCGTGGGGCAGCACGGCCGGCGCTGCCCGAGCCCGGGGCTCCCTCAGGCTCCCGCTCCGGCCCCGGCCCTCGGCTCCTCGCTCCTCTCGCGGCCGCGCCGCCGCCCGCTTGAGTGATGAGCGCAAGGCGCTGCGGGGAGGGGAGCGGAGCGGAGGGGAGGGGGGAGCGCTACGCCATTTTCGTAGCCGGCGGTGGAGCGGAGGAGGGGGGAGCGAGGCGGCGGGGGGAAGGGGACGAAATGGCCGCGCATTGGGTGAAGCGCCCTACGGGTCCGCTCGCGTAGCGCAGCCCGCGCGCTGCGTAGGGGCGAGTGTGGCGGGCGGCCGGCTGGCGTAGCGGCGGTTGGTGAATAGCGTGGCGGCGGCGGCAGGAGCTGCAGGAGGAGGAGGAGGAGGCGCCGCGGCGGTTTGGTACCGAGCGGAGAGGGAGATGCACACGGCACTCGAGTGAGGTAGCTATAAAACCCCATTTGTTTACATTCCCTCCCCCACAAGCGGCCGGCGCGGCGGTGAGGGTGGCGGCCGGCCCCGGGCCGCCGGCTGGGGGGGGGGCGGCAGGGCGGCAGCCGGTGCCGGGAGCGGCGGGGGCAGCTCCGCCGGCGGCATGCGGGGGGCTTGGCGGCGCGGCCGGCCCGTGACGTGGCGCCGGGACCCGCCGGGCGGCCGGGGGGGAGCCGCGCCCGGAGCCCCCACCCTGAGGCGGTGGGGCCCCGCTGCAGCCCCCGCGGCAGGTCGGGACGGTTCCGTCAGGGGACCCCCGCCGGGCCCCGCGGGGCACGGAGCGCCCCGTGCCTGCCCGCCACGTGGAGGCCGAGGGGAGGCGTGAGGTGCTGCCCCGGCTCCTGCCCTGCCGTGCCTCGCGGACAGGGCACGGCGCACAAAGGGGTGCCCAGGGCGCGGGCTCCCTGCGGGGGCCGCCCGAGCCCCGGGCTGGCGAGCGGGCCGCGCTGGTAGCGCCTCCTTAGCCCCAGAGTAGCGCTAGCGACGGCAGGAATGGCTCTGGCGCCATGTAATCCGCGTGTAACCCTAAACAATCGAAGGTAAGAGCTAGGTGGGTGAGGAGGTGTTGCCGCTGGCTGTAGCGTAGCCTACACGGCCATCGCCAGCGAGAGGAGGAACCGATTCGGTCTTCTGACCTCCTAATGCTTAAACTGCCTTCTTCGGAAATATATGCTTAATGTTAAAGCTCTGGAATAAAACCATTCTTTAAAATTTTCGGTTATCTTTGTCTTTTTTGCCTTCTGTGGAGATTTCCCTGTCTGCTGGTTCTTGCCTCTGATGTATAAACAGTTGGAGTTAGAAATATAAGCACTTCTGTATAAATGTAAGCACTTTATGATTTGAAATCGCTCTCGTTTCTGGCACTGAACGTTGTATGTCTCTAAGTAACAATTTTTTTTCTTATTTTTTTTTTTCTGTTAAGAGAGAATATCATACCCTAATAATGGGGGAGCCTGTGATAGGTGAAGCCTGATACAGCACTGAGAAATGCGCAGTGGAAGGCCTGGTTAGTTTTCAAAAATGTGGAAGCGATTGTCTAATTAACAGAAGTAATTCCAGGGGAATGTTCCAACGGGTATGTTCTAGTATGCGTTCGGATAGTAATAACTGGTACAATGACAAGAGACAATAAAAAAAATGGGTACTAATATAACAAATATTTTAAAAGAGAACACTAAGATTTTGAACACACTTGGATTTACTTAAGAATGGGCTTTCAATTAAATGTGTAGTGGAGTAGGTAATCTGTGTGGATTGGTGAGACATACTGCTCTAATTTCAAAGCAAGAGTTAGGCTTATTAATGCTTATTTCTCAGTCTTATACTCTGGTATATATAAGAAAATTATTTGAAAAAGTTCTGTGGTTTCCAAGACCTTAAGAAACTATTGTAACCATAAGTTTTCCTAACTAGGTTTTTGTTTTAAAGTAAATGTTTGAACTGGTGTTGTCCTGCAGCACTTTTTAAACTTCCAACACTTCCATACTTTGGAGAAAAAAGGTATGGAGCCATGTAGTCTATTTAGAAAAGAGAATAGATACTGTATATCGGCCATTAATAAACTGTATATATTTTATGAGATCAGCGGTGGCAGTTCTGTATGGAAATGTACCTTACGTCCACAGAAGATGGATGTGGAAGGATTGTACACAAATGCCTATCTGGAATACGCAACATGAAAGGAGATTCTGCCTATATAAAAACTTTATCCAAAACAATTTGGTTTGTTTTAAAGAATATACTTTGCTTTCATGTAGATCTTTCTGTGCTTTCCAGGCTGGCTGAAAAGCCAGGTACTTAGTTGGGAGTATGTATCCACACGGAATCAGAAAACATGCAGAGAGAAGACAGTTGTGATATAAAAAAGCAGTGCAAATAAATCCACAAGATGAGCTATTGTATGTTTGTTTCTCCTATTACATAAAAAAAAAAAAAATCTAGTAAAGCAACATGGCAAATGGGGAATGTTCCAGAAAATTTATTCTATGCAAAAAAGCATGGATCCTTAAGATTACCTTTGTTTATTCCAATACTTGGTCATGCTGCAATCTGAAACAATGTTTTATGTGACGCTGTAACGATATGTATCTTCTGGCATAATATCATGGAAGTCAGCAGGAGGATATTGATTGTGTATGGTACTTAAGCCCTATGTATTAATAAACTTCCTTTTGAATCTTTGGTAGGACACCTTGGTAAGATGCAAGCTTTGTAGAGTTTGATTTGGACAAAAGATGTACGTACATGTGTGGCAAAATGAATACTTATAACCTGGCACAGATTTTCTTTATGGTCTTCACTAAATAAGTCGAGCAACTCTAATTTAGAAACTTACATTCTTAAGACATTATCTGCAGTCTAGTAGCTGGTTCAAGTAGGAAGAAAATTTATAAGTAGTTCAGATGTGTTTGCTTTCACCGAGTGTTAATATCACTTAATCACAGTGTTGCCAGCTCTAATGATTTCGTTCTTTGTCACAGTTTTTACAGAAGTGGAAGTTAATTTAAATATATATGGGGCTCTTCATAAAATTGGTCTAGTTTTGGAAACAGGATTTTTTCATCAGGTGGGATTACTAAAACAGAATTACACAAATCATATGAAAGTGAAGCTCTATGGAAGTTTTCTTACAAGCTAAGATCTGGTCCTTAACTTAAAGATCATGGCATCTTTGCAGACTACAGTATAGATTAGGGGATGGGTGGACATAACTGCGTGTGTGAGCAATGAAAATAGATTTCTATTTTCTTTCTATGAAAGAAACTTTCATTTTCTTCACAGTTTAGCTATTGATTGTCAGAACACTTGTTATCTTACAACATGTTTCAGAACTGTCAAATCTGCCCTGACTTTTTCCTTAACGTACCTAAAAATGTCCTTAAATTTTCAAAGAGGGAAAGCCAAATTGCAGTTTTGTTTTTGTCTACATGGATGCTTTTCATAGAATTGAGTTTTAGGTGCACGTAGAGTCTAGAGAGTATTTAGAATTCATGCCTTTTGGGAAGCGA
The DNA here is from genome assembly GCF_011077185.1 of Oxyura jamaicensis. Taxonomy (NCBI): domain Eukaryota; kingdom Metazoa; phylum Chordata; class Aves; order Anseriformes; family Anatidae; genus Oxyura; species Oxyura jamaicensis. The sequence continues at coordinate 2,007,227 of NC_048899.1, read as the reverse complement.
TTTCAGTTCTAATTTAGAGGAAATCAGTATAACTTCCTGGTTTTCTGTAAAAGTCAAACTTAATTTAGAGGGCAAACATTTTAAATATAATTTTGTTATATAAAAAATATCCATATCTGGTGGGCTTCTGAGGTTATCTTAAATAAAGAATAGTTAGTAATTATAGCTTGCTGATAAGGGCTTGCTGATGTGGAAAGAATTTAGGTCTTCTTTAGGTCATTTTTAAATAGCAGTTGAGATATTATTTAAATTATACCTAGTAATGTATGATGAGGAAATATGTGCCAGTTAGGTGACGCTAATAATAATAATGATAAAAAATAATGTTCAAAAACTGATCGAAATGATGGAAGCAATGCCCTGCCTGCACTGGAATCTTTTAAAGGAAAGCAAGATATGCACTTCATTAATCTAGCTATTCAGAATGTTCTGTATGCTACTGCTTCAGTATCACTTTTCCATTTTTTTGATGTAATAGGAATCGGAGGAGTAAAGAAGAAAGGGGGAAAAAAAGATAATTGTTTTAAGTCACTTGTATTTTGTTACTTCTTGTGATAATCCAAATGTTGTACAGGTTTTAATGCCCTGGAGCTGGAAGCCAGCATGAAAGACTGGGAAGATGATGGTTTCCTGATGTCTGTCTCAAAAGCTTATGAGAATAAGGGATGTTGAAATTATGTGTAGGGTATTGTACCCATGCTGGGAAACACACTTCGTTACATCAGAAATGTTTTCATCTTCTCGGTATCACATTGTGCTGCCTCATCTTTCCATTTTCTGACTTGTCTCTTGCTGCAGAGGAGGAATGACTCAGCTGCTGCCTTTTCTCTCTCAGCTGCTGCTGGCCTATGAGCTTCATTCTTATCTGGCTATCACATTTTCTATAGCTTGATGCTTTCCAAAGCAGTAGGATGAGAGTGAAGAGAACTGTCTGGTTTTGCTAAGGCAAAATTAGACTGCTGCAAAAACTGATGAACCTGTTACAGAACTTGCACTGCATTGTCTTTTAGAGATCATGAATGTAGGTATTTATGTCTGTCAATATTGGTCTATGAGAACAAAATGATCAGAGTAAGAAATGTTCCTAAATAGATCTTGTACACCACCTGGCTGGATTCATTTTGCTTTAGACCAATTTGCTCTTTTTTTTTTGCCAAAATTTTTGGCAGTTTTGAAAATTAACTAAAATGAATCTCTAGTTTGGTTTGTTGTTGTTTTTTGTTCCTAAGATAAACTTTATTTTCACTTTTAAGGAATGTATCTGTTCGGCCCCCCTCACATTTTTTGTGTTGGCAGTCCTATCTTCTCAGTACTGTCAAGTACGCATAATATGTGGGCTGTTAACCAGAGGTGAGTGAGAAGGATATAAAATTCTGAGCTGTTAAGAGGTGCTGAAAATTATAACCCTTATCCATTTGATTCAATGCTTGAGTGACAAAGAGACTTAATTTGTCATTGGTATCAGGTAGCTAAATCAAGGCAGAATTGTAGTAGTCTGCGTAATAATGGGAGTTAGTGAATAACTATGATCATGTCTGAAACTCAAAAATCAAATGATGTCCTGTAAAAGCATTCATGTAGCTAGACTTCTTGTAAGATAGAATGCCTGTATAAGATACAAACTCTTTGGAGTAAGCATATACAAAGGAAGTTCTGTGCAAGATTGCAGGATTTGCATAAAATCACAAATATACTGCTCAATGGAGACCTTGTGCATCAGATTTGCTTTCAGTGTTTCTGCCTGTAGGTTACTTTAGAGTTCCCAATCACAGTTACTATTAAAAGACTGCTGTAATAAAACATGTTCCATATAGGTTCTGTCATGTAGCATTACATGTGAAGACACGTCTCAAGATTAGTTGACGTGTACCACATTCATAAACTGATCCTTGTGCATTTGTTACAGCTGCATTTTATCACTGTAGTATGATGATTATTGATGGAAAAAATAATTCTTTGAATTCTGAAGGGTAACTGAAAATGATGATTGATCTACAGCTGATGATTGGATCTCTATAAATAGTTCCTCTTCTGACCAATCTAACTGTTGATGACAGCATGTAGTCATACCTATGTTGGAGTATCAAAGCAAAACAAAAGAAAAATATGCACAGTCTCTAATGGATGTTACTTGATGTGATTCTTGATCTGGATTTTTTGGGGGAGTAGTAGTTAGATATTTGTCAAGACTGATTTGCAGTGTAAATGGTACCTGGTAGCACTAGATCCCAAGATGTGATTCTGAGTTTGTTCACAGCAGTAACCATAGGTCATTAATCCAACAGAAAGTTAGGTTTATCTCACGTAGCGAAATAACACAACCCAATGTTTCCTATAAGGGGTAACAGCAAGCAGGTATCGTTATTAAGTCTTACTGTGCCACTATAGGCACTTCTTCATTCATCCCACATACAGAGCAGTACAGAAGAGCTTATTTACTGTCAAGTGGAATATTGTACTCTGTTTTAATGGATAGTTATATTATTTCTCAAGGCACTATGTCATTTCTGTAATCCATTCTTGTAAGGAAAGACCTCTTTTCATGAGGCTCCGCTCCCTTGATAAGTGCTCTCGGTCGACAAGTTGCAAGCTGTATCATTTTGTCCATACTTACCAGCTACTTCTGCTTGCAGATCTCAGAAGCACTTTACTGGTGACCTGAATGTCTGTTTATAGAAAGCAGTATCTGGGCCTAAAATTGAATTTCCAAATTGTACTAGTGTACATTAAAACTTAAGAAACTGGTACTTGAGTGTACTCCAAATAACACAGTAGCCTTGCATTGCTACATTTTCAAGCTAAAAATACTAAATAATCCCCGTTTATGTAATATCTGTTATGATGCATAAACAGTATAAACTTCCAGTCATTCCTGTTCTGGACTGTGTATGAGGCAATCAGCTGACAGAGGTGTTGTGCTGTACTGACAGTGCTAGAGTGTTTCAGTTGTTCTCAGTGCCCTTGTACCATAAATTTCCATTAACTTCAGTATGATGCGGTAGCTGTATCAGGAACTAAGTATAAAATTTAAGATTTTAGTCTAAAGTGCCCGTAGCTAACTTCTTATATTCTAGAGTACTGTTCTATCTGCATGTTATCAAAGAAAAATGGCCTAAATTGCCTTGTGTGCAATTTTTTTTACACAATTATTTTCTTTGTACTACAAGTAAGAGATTGACTGAAGTATGAAGGATAAGTTTACGCATCTGCATCATGCAGAGTCCTAGCAGAAGTTCATTCTTAGTGTCTTAGGAAAAAATAAAAAATCTAATTCTGGCTTTTGCTAATCAGGTATGGCCAGCAGCAGGGAGAAGCGTGTGAGAGTTTTATGCTGACTCCTGAAAGATGGGATTAGTATGAGATGTTTTACTAAGAATGCAACAACTCTAGCAAATTGCTGTTACTTCTAGCTTGTATCAGACTTTGTGGTTCAAGTTAGTTGCAGTAAACAGGCTAGGCAATGTAAAAATACTTTCACCCTCTTTGAACAGCATACCTTGTCTCCTACATAGAAACTTAGTTTGTCAGTGCTAGTTGGCTACAATAGTCTAATGAAGGAGTATATCATGGTACTTCTTAGCATTTGTTGCATGAGAATGCAACTCACAGTTTGAGTGATAGAATTGAAGGCAAGTAGAGTGATAGAGTTTGAGTAGAGTTTGAGTGATAGAATTGAATACACTTAAAAAGTGTATGGATTTAATAGTTAAATGCTTTGGTTGTTGCTAGTTGAGCTATGGACAAAACAAAACTGTTTTGGAATAAGACAGCATACCACAGTTGAATTATTAAAACAGTAATAAAATACAGAAAAATACAGATTGCCACTTTGGGGGAGACTTTGAAAGTTTATACAAATTCATTTACCGGAATTGACTCTTACTGCGGATTGTTAAGTGTAGATTCAGAACATGGCCATGAAAGAGGCAAAGGATTAATTACGTTTTATAAACTAGATATTCTCAGTGGGAAACAGTGATAGGAGCACATTGTTCTTAAAATAAAAGGAACATGTTTTAGCTATGAAAAATGTTTGTTTGTTTTTTTCCAAATCTTCAGCTGTATCTTAGCAAATATGTCATGTAGTGGTTCCAAGCAGTGACTGAGTAATAGTGAAATACTGAAATGATACCTTAGTTGCTTTGCTGCTTTCTAGTCTATGCATGTCATTTTTTTTTTTTAACTTTTCTTGACAATAAGCAAAGCATGATTCTTAACTTTTCTACGTGACAGTTCTATTACTAGTAATATACATTTAAAATGTTACATTCACATTATAAAAGTTAAAGCTAGATACGAGCAAATACAGGTAGTTTAGACAGAAATTTATAAACAGTGTATTTATCTTATCAGACATGATAATATAGGGGGGAGAGAAGTATTTCGACCTTTATTATTCAGGACATCAAGTTACGAGGTTTTCCCATTTACTGGAGATGTCCTGTAGCTATAACTGTCCCATAGCTGTAGCTAGATCTGGATGCCAAATGCAGGTTTTGATGCCAAATAGCCTACGTATCAAAGTATTTGTTTTATAACCTGGCAGTGAGGTGGCCTGCTGGGAGATGTTATTCTTGTGACTAAATACCATTAAAAACTTAAATGAGTGTAATGAGTATCAGGATTCACAAGAAACTGTTGTGCCTCTAGAAATATGAAAAGTAAAGCCTCAGACGTGTGAACAGATTCCCCAGATGTTAGGTGTTTCTAGCTGTGGTAACTATGGAATCAAAAATTCGTTTGTTCTCAGAATTATACTCTCAGTTTATTTAATATTTTTAACTGAGCTACTTCAGATGTTGAAAGTAAAAATTTATTTGGAGGGGTAGATAGACTGCAGCTGTCCTGACTCTTAACAAGCTCTTCAGTAGATTTTAATTTGCTGATGTGTATCAGTTTGATAGGTTTCAGTCGGTTTACCCTGGTGGTTTACAGTGTCTCTTTCTTTGAGTCTGTTTTGTAGTCTGTTAATTAGTTAAACATGTAATTTGAAGTACAGTATTCTTACTTGGCTTAATTTCGTAGAAAAGATGTTCAACCATGATCCCATATTGTGTTTACTTTGGATAGCTTTAATATGATCAAAGTGAATTACTTTGTAATATGCTTATGATGTGATCAGCAGACTATGGAAGAGGCTGATGATGTACTGTCAATTACAGTAGCAAAAGGAGAGGGAAGGAGGGAGGAAATTTTTACCAGAAACTGCTGACTCCAGTATCCATGGAATACTAAAGCATGCGCCAGAAACTTATGCTTGTATTCTGCGAACCTTAAATATTTGTGAAGTTGAACCTGTGGAATAATGGTCACCACCTACCAACAACCATTTGAATTCAGAAGTAGAGTCCTGTTCACATTTGATTTCAGCTAATCAATGAAAAAGAGCATAAAACATCATTCTCAGAGAAATCAGATAACCCACAATTTCAGTGATACGGCCAAACCGTTTCTGTAAGTTGAAAAGCAGAAAAAGAAAAGATTTTATTGTTTAATTTATGCCACCTTTTGCGTAATATGACTCTTGATAATTTGGAAGGTATTTTTCTTCCAAAATCCTGGATTTGTTTTGAGGTACACTCACTGATCACTTGTGTTGAATGTTAAAAGACAGCAAGTAGCTCCTGTTTGTTTGTTTGTTTGTTTGTTTTAAACTGTTGACAGTCAAAATGTAATACTGGAAAAATCACAAGAAGTTGGTTCCCTTACTTTTTATACATTCTTAATAACTAAAATTGTCAAGTATCAGGTGATCGGGAAGATGCATCAGAGTAGTGGAGTTGTGATAAAATGTGTTGCTTTACAGGAGTGGGTTATAGAAAGTACATAGAGCCTTGAGAAGTAATAGATTTCATGTAAACTGAAGAATGCCCCCAATAGTGGGGGGAAAAATAACAAAAAGAAACAACAAAGACAAAAGACCTCAGTGATGCAAGGAGTGACGCAGGAAACAGTAATGTCCTAATGATCCCACTGAGAAGAGTGGTGATTTCAAATCAGCAGTTAGTCCAGAAAAATCCTTATGATTAAAATTACAGTAGAGAATACATGGTGATGCTCGAGGAGGTGATAAGGGAGCCTCCTTTTTCAGGAGAGGTACTAGAGGAAGACAGCACAGAACTACAGTAAAAGCCAGCAACTGATATTCTAATATCAAGTGCAATGCTGCACAACATAGCTTAGGCTAGATGTATCTATTTATAAAGTAGTTTTCTAAAACCGATAGCACTGTCTTTCTTTCTTTTCACAGTTTCTCTCCTTGCTTGTCTGTGTTGCTGTCAGAATGTACATGCACTTGCAAGGTGACCATCAGGTCACAGGGAAGGACATAGAGATAGTATTTTTAAGACTTAAGTTCTTGCTTTCAGTTTTTATAAGTTAGGCTAAGAAGACAATTCTGCTTGCACTTTAGTTTAAGGCCATAAGGATTCTTCTTCCTTTCTCCTTTTTTGTATCTAATCCTGCAGTAAGAGTAATAGTGGTTATTAAATGCAATTTTATTCGGTCATTTCAAAGTTGTGTCACTTTGAACTGTTCTTGAGCCAAGGGACTTGAGATGTGTGTGGTCCCAGGAGTCACCCATTTTCTCAAAAATTTCCTTCACACCCGTGGGAAAAAGAATTTGTGTTCTTACCTAAGGAAACGGTGGTCATTCCTTGGTTTTGTACTGGGAATCAATTTGCTAAGAAGAATTTGAATGTCATGTTGATGTAGGGTCTTACAAAAGTCTATGATGGTGGCTCATTAATTACATTTCTTACTTAGAAGTACAGATTTTTATGGATGGTATATGTTGTCAAGTAAAAAATTTGCAACCTTTCAAATTCTGGAAATGTTCATTAAGCGTCATAATCTGCCAGGCGCTGACCTGGCTGAGCACATAGGAAAAGAAACACGCCTCAGTCGGAATTTTGAAGGGAGTTTTGAACTTGGTAGCTTTTGTAAATTAATATTTCTAAGGAAAATGAGGGAAGCCCTCAGTGTAACAGTAGCCATGCTTAACTCCTTTTTGGGCCATAGCTGTGACTTTTTAAATTGTAGTAATGTAGGGATTGAACACATTTCAAAGATACACCTTTTAACATACTATAAGGATGGGTAGGTTTAGGTTAGAGTAAGAATAACAATGGCCACTGGTCTTAGTGCTTTATTGTAAAATATTACATTCTGTGTTGAGGGGAGAGTTGGAGAAATTAATTTAAAATGAGTTTCAATATGAAACTTGTCCACTGTTTTTTTTTTTAATGTTATCGGAGTGCATTTTGAGATAGCCAGTTGTGTTTGTGCTATAGCCAAAATACTGTGTTAGGCTACCAATCAACCAGCTCTGTAAGGTGGAGTTGCCAGCAAAAGCAAGATTGCTCTACTTTGTGTGGTCTGCAGTGTTTGTGCAGCTGCACAGCAAACCAGATAGGAAAAGTAATCTGCCTTGAAAATAATCTTTTTTTTTTTTTTTTCCTGGGTTATTTTTCGGCAGAATCTAATTGTACAGCTGCACAGTGAACAGATCAGCAAACAAATGTGCTGGTATTCAGAAATGGTTTTAGGGGAATGAATGAATGAAACAGTGGGGGAAGGCAGGACTACTGCGCTAGGGGCAACAGCACTTAAAATATTTGTTGAACTTTAGCCATAGCTCGAACAAAAACATCTGCTTATTTTCAGTGGAAAAATAAAATACTAAAATGCAAACATACCTTGTTAATCTTTTAAAGTATTTCATTCTTGCAAGCACCAGTATCCTATTAGGGCCAAACTGAACAACAGAATGTTGACAGAAGATCTAGCCAGTTCCATTATATATTTTGTGCATTAGTAGATGTGCAGTCTATATACAAAAGACTAAAAATTAATTCTTGGGTAAGCAGAAATAATACTTAAAAACTTGAACTGTTTTGATGGTTTTTATGTTATTTTGAGCTCTGAAAAGGATCCTGCAAGGATTCATTGCAAGTAGTTGTCCTTCTGAAGAAGGCTATCAAATTGTTTCCCTTCAAAATAAAATAAATGCCCCTTTCTGGAAAACAGAACTAGTAGATAGATTGCTACTGTAGTAGTTTAGGATCACTGTCTAGTATGCTTGGGATTTGATATTTCAAATAGTTCACATTTCTGATTTTGAAAAGGTGTTCCCAATGTGTTCAGTTATGCATAAATGCTTTCTGTGTCTTATCTGGTATTAACTTGGCAAATGTGGCTTAGATCAACTAGGTAATGGTCTGTTCTTAGAGCGAGCCCCTCCTACTAGGCTGTAGATTTTCAAATGAATGAGTTTTACTTATATCCGCAAACCTGTTTCGCTGAATTTGAAGAGGGAAGAAAATAAAGGAGATGGGTGAGAACGAAAGTTAGAGATGGTTAATTATAACTTCTTACGTATGTAAAATGTTTTCCTATTTGTATATTCAGATGCTAACGTCAGCAAAAGACTAGTATAGCAAAATGAGACTATTATTTAATTGTTTTCATGGATTTCTTGAAGTGTCACTAACAGCAATACATTTTGCTTTAAGTTTTTAGTTTTAGTTTTTAATCACTGACCTTGAAAATGAGTACTGGATTCATTGCTAAAAAAAAAAAAAAAAAAAAAATTAGGAGGAAAAAAGAGTGGATCATTTGAATTCTTCCATTCCAGCCTTTTTTGAACTGTATATTAGTATGGAGTACTGCAGTTAGTGGAGAGGTGGTGGAGAGCTGCAGGCATCCCTCCTGCAAGTAAATTGGAGTAAATATCTTCAACAGAAGAAAGAATTAAAAGTTTCAGGAAGCGTAAGAAAGTGTCTTCATGTAGTCAGTAGCTTTGTTCCAAGCAATATTTATCTTGCATCTGAAAATAAATATACTGTTGTTACTCTGAGCAGTTGTTAATAGAAACAAATGATACGATTGCTTACATTTCCAGTGCTGAACAAAGCCAATGTCTTAGTTTGGTAAAAACATTGCTTTGTCTTTATTTTTAGCGTGTTTGTCTATCTCAGTCCTCAGGTTTTAGGTGAAGTGTGTGTTGGTATTTTTGTTCAGTGTGAAATTTCTGGTTGCTGGTGAAGTCCTGTTAAGGCACTTCAGTCATAGTGGCATTCAAGCTGAGTAACTAAAATCCTGAATATTTTTCAAATGGAGTTTCCAGAATGTGATCTTCTGCAGTTAGAACGAAAGGGGCAGACGGAGAGAAACTAAACAAAAATATTTGGTAGGGCTGAAATCTAGTGTGTTTGTTACAAAAATGTTTCTGATTACTAAAATTGTTGGGAACAGCCAGGAGAAAGGAGAGAAGGAGAAAGTTGGGCACTTAAACTAGACACTGTTATACCCTAACAAAAATGCCGTGGTATGTGGGTTGTTAAACACTGGGTTTAAATTTTCAGCTGAGTTTGAATTTTATATGACCATGTTTTTGGAATCAAAGGTTGCTGTTAAGTAAAGCCTGGCTATCGAACTAGTTTTCTAGTTTCAGTAAAGCAGTTAATGAGAAGTAAGCAAAAACATTCCCCCAAATCATGTTAATTCCAGGTTTTAAATGGCGCCTTGTGAAAAAATAAAGTGCTATCGGTATGAAGTGGAATGTGAAATGGTAGGCACTGTGAAGAAGTATCAGGAATTCAAAGGGAACTGAGTGAAAAGCCTCTAGAAATACCCTCTTTGATCAGAGGTGGATTTAATAGAGGAAATGCTACAGGGAACTGCTTGGCATAGAAATAGTGTGAGTTTTCCATACAGAGAAGGTAACTTCAGTTGATGGACTGCTCGGGTTCTTCCACCTCAAGCCTTTGATTTACAAACTGCGTATATGGATGCACAGTCAGAACTGTATTTAGTCTGAATGGTTTGCTTGCAGTGATGAATGAGGAGGCGAGGGGGTGCATTTGGCAGTACTGTTTGCATTTACTGGAACGCCAGTTGGTATGGCAGGGCTATTTATCTTACCCACAGTAGATGTACACGTTTATCATACCTTTGAAGCCTGACCTGCTGTGGGGTTGTCCTGCTGCCTGAGTGCATTCTGGAAGCCTTCTCTTGCTCTTCTTCACAGTTCAACGCAACATAGCGGGTGCTGTTAGTTCCCACTGGGGCCTGTGGGTTCTGGGTGCTGTCGTTTCTGACCCAAGACCAGCTGGGGGATGTTTTCCCTTAGGTCCTCCCTGTTGGGTGCCTGGCCATTGAGTTCCCTCAAGGAAGGAGGGGCGGCAGCAGGAGTCAACTAAGTGCTTGAAATAAGGCAAAGGCTGGCAGCAGTAATAGCAGGATTCTTTGTCAACTTTGTAGCCTTGTCCTCGAGCTGCCTTTCCATGTTCTTTTGTGGGGATTCAAGAGTCTTCATATGCTTATGCTGAAATCAGCTATATACAAGCCTGTCTCGCTTAAGTGTGTCAAATTTGGACTTCAGCTTTCTGGTATTTTATACTTACAAACATTGCCTGACATACTGCCTGATGAGAGCTATTTACAATTGCTTAGGTGTTAATGAGCCATGTGTAAAGAAGAAACAATTATTAGTTCTGTCTGAGACATGATGGCTAAGTATGTTTTGTTAGCGTCTTCTTTAACAGAAGCATTGAAATAGAAGATACAGAAAGTTTTTAGAAGATTTAAAAATACTGTGCCAGGGTTCTTACTAGTTGTATTGAAAATAGACATCTAAATTGATTTTGAAATAAGTCTAATAATGCTCAGCTCTTGTATTTGAGCAGTGAATCATGATCATAAATGACAAACGATTTTAACCATTAGGGCATGGAAAAAGGTACAATTCAAAGCTAAATACCAAAATTAGGCATGCATGACTGAAATTTCAAAGTAATGTATTAGTAGTATTGTATGAGACAGTCACATGAAAAAGATCATGAGGTTGTGAAAAGGATTATGATCATGCTTATCATGCTTTAGTCATGAATTTCCTGGTAGAGATATTTTAGTCTGGATTGTACTTGTTTAAGTGGGAAGTTTGACTTTGCTTGTTCTGATTATATTACCGTTGTGTGGCAAAGGGGGAGAAAAGGTCTTAACTACAAAAGTAGCAAACATTAACTGAATTTTACTTACAGTTGAGTTGCAGTTCTCAGTGCTGAGAAACAGAAGTTAAATAATAAACAATTTGCTAAAGAACTACAGCGTATTGCATGCACTTACCTGGTGCTGCCATTGTCTGTTCAAGCATATATACATGCATTCGTGTTTCTCCCGGGCTTTCATTTGTCTTGCGTGTACCTTAACTGCTAACTTCAGACGTTGAACCTGCGCTTCACATTAAGTAACATTCCACGTTGTAAATCCTCAGTTGATGAAAATTGGCCTATCCCTATAGAAATGTGGAGCTCTGCTGATCTGTCATCAGCCATATGCCTGATCCAGTATCTTTATGTACTGCCAGATTGTTACTGTTTCCTGCGATATGATGCAATTTGCAGAGCCCAGGCTCCCAGACTGTGTGAGAAAGAGCACATGGTCTTTATTTAAAGGTTGTAGAATAAGTTTCCAGACAATCGTACAATCTGAGGGTTGGCTCGGTCCAGTGAGACTTGGATGAAGATATGTAACCTGCTTCTTCCTACTCCACCAGCAACAGCTCTGCACTTAACTGCTTCCTCAAAGGAGAATGGAAAAAGCTTCTGGAAGGTGTTTTGAGATGTTTTTAATGTTTCTGTATTAATCCCAGGGATATATTTATGAGAACATTAAAAATGCCTTAAATAGACTCTGTGAGTGCAAGAGATTGTATCAAAGTAATCTCAATAAATTTGGGGATGAACTTCTGAAATGGTTTGTCACTGCCTTTAAATCAGTCCCTGCAGTGTACAAGCTTGGGCTGGAGACAGTCTGTACAGTCATTCCAGACCGATGATAGAACAGTTGTTTATAAATACAGAACAGTACTATAAAATTATTAGCCGTTGATCTTCCTGATGTTTCTGGCATCAATTTTGATACCAATGCCTCCAATTGAATGATACTCTTCCGATCTTATTTCTGTAACTAGGTCGGTATTGCAAAAGAAGCATTCGCTTTTTTCTTAACCTTGCAAGCAATTGAATCTCTAGTGAGAGGTGAATTTTGGTCAAACAAAATAAAGCTGCCGTGTTTTGTCAAGTAGTGAATTGTTTTCAACTCAGAATACGTTAAACTTGTGAAATGTCTTCATCATTATCTGATGTTGAATATTAAGTTACTTACATTTAATGCTGAATAGAAAATGACATTGCCTTGATGATGCAATTCCTGAAAATCATTGCAAACTACTCTGACTTAGTGTGTATCAGCATAAAATCATATTTTGAGTTGTCTAGAGAGGTTTCTGTAGAACCTTCTTTTTAAATTCACATCCACGTAGATCTTTGGGACCAGCAAACTCATGCAAACAAAGTACTAAAGATAAGAACATTTATTAGCAATACATTTAAGTTGGTTATTGACAACTTATTTTTAAATCACTAGTTACCTATTAAATTTGGGAATTGTGCAGTATACATATTTAGTGGAATTAGTTTAGCTGTGCATAAGAGAATAAATGATTGGGTTTGCAATTATGTTATCTATCCCCCTAAATAAGAAAATAGAGACAATAGTGTTATTTTGAGCCCTTTTTATTCTTTAAGTTATTTTAATGAGGTTTCAGTATTACATCTTATCATAAGCATAGACGCCTCTGAAAACATACACTAAATGTTCTGTTATGACTGACAGTAAATGTTTATCTTTTTCTTGTAGCTGCCTCCTGTAAGTATGGCATTTAAGGCTACATATCTTAAATATACAGAGCCTGTGTTACTGTTGTGTAAGAGAAGTACGTTAATACAATTTCTGCAGTAAAAATATTGCAATTGTTATTCTGTTAATGCCAATATCTGAAAAGATCTGTGAGTCTGTTAGTGCAAGTAAGTACTGCAATGAGCACAATACCAATACTGAGACTGCTTTTACAACTAAGTGCTTCCTCTTGTGTTTCTTGTAGGAAACAGAGATGAAGGTACACATGCACACAAAGTTTTGCATCATTTGTTTGCTGACATTTATTTTTCATCAGTGCAATCATTGCCATGAAGATGGACACGACCATGGTCCTGAAGAGGAACGTGTACACTACCATAATTACTATCAGATCTCAGAGGCACCCTACCACCAGAATGCAGGAACAGAATCTATGCCGAGTAAATTTTCAGCATTGGAAGCTGAAAATGAACAAAAATACTATATTGAAAAGATTTTTGATCGTTTTGGTGAAAATGGAAGATTATCCTTTTTTGGCCTGGAAAAACTGTTAATAAGCCTTGGTTTAGGAGAAGTACGAGTAGTGGTGATAAATCATGATGATATTGGCCATGATCATGTTTCTCACCTATATGCTTTAGATGTACAGGAAGGAAAGCATTTTCACTCTCATAACCATCCTCATAGCCACTCAGATTCAGAAAATCAAACCACGGTTGGTATGGCTGCAAAGAGAAATCATAAATGTGACCATGAGAGAGATGCAGCGCTGTCATCTATAAAAGGTGATGGGAAACACATTCATGACCAGAGTCACCATCACCATCATCACCATCCTCATCTGCATCATCATCTTGACCATAATGGTACACATCATTCTCGCAATGATTCAGTTGGTCATAGTGAGCATGGAGAACAGAACCATGGACCTTCAACAGAGACAAACACAACACAGGATCAGCGTGAAAGAAAACAACGGAAACAGAAGAAGAAACGAAAGAAAATCAGTGAGACTTCAGGAGATACTACGCAAGATTATGCTCCAGATCATCATCCAGGTGATCAGTATGAGCACAACCGTGTTCACAAACATGATCACGTACATGATGCATCTCATATGCATGTACATCATCACGAACACAGTAGTGATCATTCTACTAGTCATGGACATCAAGATTCCAGTCTAGGTAATGAGGATGGACATCACCATACCAGCAAGCGAGAGGCACCTCGTAAGCAGATGAGTGTAAGAAAACACACTACTTTTTCAGCACGTAGTCATAAGGATCATAATGAAGATGAACGTGATCGTGAAGAGGTGAGTATGAAATGGAGAACTGGCAAGTTCACCTTTGCTGTTGTTAAATAATAATTGAAGATGCATACCCACAAGTAAAGCAGAAGGAAATGTTTGTGTCAGTTGCATAATACAGGCAGAGTGAAAACACTAAGAGGTCAGTGCCACAATGTTGAGCTTACTTCGTGGGTTTTCATGTCTGCTTGCCCATCATCCTTCTTTTCTCAGGGTATCTTGCCTGCTTATCTCTGTTTAAAGGTGATACTTCAAATTTTCTAAGACACCTTGCTTCTTGCTTTCAGGTGGTTGTTTGTTTGTTTGTTTGTTTGTTTGTTTCCCCAAATTCATGAGCACCTTTTTCCTCTCCCCGTGTTTTTTGGACTTCTTTATGAATCTAAGACTATTAACCTATTAACATTTTTGGAAACTGCACAGAGACTTCTTCCTAAAAGAAACACTTGTATATTTTCCAATGTGTCTGTAATTTCTTTGTCCTAAAAGAATGTGAAGCAATATAGATGCAACTTCTGTAGTACTGTGCTTGGTGTAAGTCTGTTCTTCCATTTCTCCTTTCAGCACCCACTATTTCTGCCAGGACCATAAGTTTACTTTCCCTTCCCCCTCACAGTTAACTACACAAGCAGGATGGTTTGATACCATGATTTTTAATGTAACAGGATAAAAAAGGTTGGAGTGAATGCTGAGTTAGAGTTACAAGTGAAACTCCAAACACAGAAGGTGGAGAGAAGTATTAGAGAACCTATTTTGGATTTTTGTTCTTCCACTCTTTCTCTGTTGTTATTTCTTCAGTGCTTATACTTGTGTGATTGCAAAGAGTGTGGAAATTCATTTTGATTGACATTTATCAAAAATTATATAGGTGTTTGGAGACTGAGTTGTGTAATACAGATATACTTACTGCTTGTTTCCCCATATGAACCATTTGAATGAGTTTCAGCGTGTTTTAGCTCTGATGGAATGTTGTGGGCCAGAGTTTTTTGCTTTTCCTTTGCATGTTATGAAATTATAAGCTAAATTTTCCACAACTGTAGTTTTTAATGAAATAGTTGCTTTCACATTTCTCTGTACAATTTGCTTGCAGTGCTTGAATGTTACCCAGCTGCTACGACATTATGGTCTGGAAACCAGCTCTCCAATATCTCCTGAATTGTTTACATACATGTGTCCTGCTCTGCTATACCAAATTGAGAGAAGGCTTTGTATTGTACATTATGATGAGCTTGAAGATTTTATGAAAAGTAAAACTGCATCAATTGAGAATAAAGATAAAACAGGTGCTTCAGGTAGGTGTGTAACATCCAAAGGCTTTCATTTTTTTTTTGTATTGTGAATATTAACTTTGCAGAAAAGCTTGAAATGTCATACAGCTTAGCACTGGCGGCATAGTAAAAGAATGGTTGAAATTTAACTTTGAAAATTTGAAGAAATTTGAGACAACATGTTAATTTAAGTCAGGAGATAAAGCATCCTGTTTGGTGCTGTCATAGCTTCTCCAAAATGGTCATGACTCAGGAAGCCATCTTTTTTCTTACCTTTTATTAGGAGTAACAGACATTCTGGCCTGGATTCTTCCCTCCTATATTTAGATATTACACTCTTATAGTAGGAGTATAGGCAACATACAAAATCAGTGGAGATAAAAGCACCTTTAGAGATGCATGTCTGCCCACAGTTTGGATTGTTTCCATCATTCAAAGTGATACGTCTTCTTCAGGAATTATAATGGAACTGTTGACAGATGTTTTAACTGCAGTGAACTATTACAAATCTAAAAAGTATTGGGGACGTGAATATTGATTGGTACGTAAGTGTATTAACATTGTGAGAAATGAAGCTTGAAGTAACTACGTTCTGATAGATGTTAATAACTGTTGGAAAGAATGCAGTGCTAGTAATTATTTTAAATGACTCCAGCATGATTAATAAAGATTAGCTTGTTACATGTAAATCTCCTATAGAGAGACGGTATCTCATTTACTGTTGAGATGGCTGTAAATCAGATATGCTGTATGTTTTGTGTGGCAGCAAATCAATTGTTTTCTGGGGTAGTCTCATTGTAGTTAGAGTTGACCCTTGCCTTGCCTTATTACCAAGAGGATTTGTAGAACGGCTTTGAGCATTTTCTGCCAATTAAGATGTTGAAACCATGCATGAAACTGTCATGTTGCACATACTTTGAACCAGTTTAATTAGAAAGTTTATGCAGCTGAGTGCTTCTTTTAACAAGAGCTAATTTTCTTTCTATATAATGAGGAAGAGAGTTGATGAATAACTAGGCATGAAGGTCCTTTAACGTTTGACAAGACTTAATTAGCAAAATAAGTGAACCTTACTGTGGACATTTAACATATTTTTTGGTATTTTGAGTATAAATAACATTAGCCAGTTAATTGAAAACAACAAAAAAATAAATTTGGCTCTGTAAACAAACAGTAACTTCTGAAACAGGTCAGCTTGATGTAGGTAATGATAAACCATGATATCTAACAATGTCATGTATACTGTTCCAGTAACTAGAATGAGATTTCAGGTGATGTAATAATCATTTTTGCTTTTTAAGTAAGGAAGTGAATTGCAAACTACAAGTCTGAACTGGTATTTGAGGATTGAGGGAGGTGTGGGATGAATGTCAGAGTAACTGTTAACCTGTAGGTTGTGAGATTCTGCTAAAATGAAAATGTGTTCTTGCCCAGGCTAATGTAAACTTTCTTAGAAATGCTTGTCAAAGTTAGGAGGATGCAGATTTTTTAAAAACACTCTATTTGATTTTTTTTTCCTTCAGAATTAATTAAGCCTTTCAAAATATGCAATAGACTGGTGCTGCTTCTATTCACTTGGGCTAACTTGTAAGGTTTTCATTGGGTCTGACAGTGCAGTTTTCTAAAGCGAAATAATATAATTAACAGGTGACCAAAACCTTAGATAACCATGTTGAGTTTTGTACCTGTAATTGTGGATAATTCTGCAACATCTCCTAATAGAGGATTATCAAGGGCTTTATATCTGCAACAAAGTTTTCATGGTGTACCTATCGGAAGAGGTGGCATTATCATCATCCAGGGTTCCTAGGCAATTCCAAAGCAAGCGTGCATCCGAATATGAATCAAACTAATCTCTTTGATTACTGAACTTCTAGATACGTAACAGGGCTGTACTGAAGAGGGTTGTATCATGTGTTATTCTTCCCAACTTCTCATCATAACTCCATCTGTTATGAAACCACCCAGACTCTGTGTGGACTATCTAGCTGCTGATACACAGCTGTCAGTCAGAGAGAGGTAGATCCTGAATGTGGTAAAACTAGTGAAGCTTTTCATTTAACTTCATTTTTTCAGTTTGAATGATTGGGAATCAGTAAGTAGACATTGGAACAGAGAATTGGCTTTCCACATTTAAGAAACACCATGTTTTTCCTGTACTTTGAAATCATTTGAGAACTTATGTTGCTGTAGTTACCGGACAAACCGCCACTTGTATTTTTTTTTTCTTTTCTAAGTTCAGTTCACTGAAATCATTTCTACAGCTGTCACTTGGTTGACTGTGAACAGATTGATGCTACCACAAGTCCTTGATTCAGTTCTTCAGAAGCAGGGCCAGAAGTTGGAGCAACTCACTGTTCACATGAATGGTGTAATTGCCATAGATATTGGCAAGGGTCTTTTTAGTGTGCTTGTGCTATGAATACTTATAGAGTAAAACCATGTTTACATCTCAAGTGAAAGAAGTTACATTTGAGAATATAATTCACCTACTTGTCCATGAAATACTGTAATGTATACTTGGATTGAGAACCTAGCCTCTCGCAGAAGGGGCAGCACTGAGAAATGATGCAAGTAAACAATGAGCAATTTTTTCAAGTCAGTGATCAGCTAGGGATGCTGTTTAAAGGTATTTCACATCAGACAGCATTCCATGAATGCAGGAAGGCTTTGCTGCACTGGAGCCTTGCTATTAGCTTGCTCTCTTCTGAGAGCTTGCAGATAGATAACCTTTCTCAGCTTTCTAAGGAATCTACCTTACTGTCCTGGTCTAATTTACAAACAGCGCTGCAAATGTGGTGCAGAGCAGCCATCTTTTGTTTGCTATGCAGTGTTTGAACAGAGGTCCCTCACAGAGGAGATTTTTGGATCACCTCCCTCTTATTTTTTTTTCTTTTTCCAGAAGAAAATTATAAGCCAGTACATTTTGGATCCATACCATTTTAAAGAGTTTAAACAGCTGTTTTAACAGCTTCTGATTTTGACCATCAGCTTCAGAGTGCTGCACAGATTCTGTATTCTCATTATCATGTGCCTCATCTTAATCAGGGTGCCATGTTTAGATACTCTATCATTCAAAAAGGTATGTACGCCCTTCAGAGATGTGTCTGCCAAATCTGTGCCATGACAGATGAAACTTCAGCCAGTACACACAGCCTCCGGTTTTGGTCTCCATGTAAGGCTGTTGGTCACTTAACCTGGCAGTTAACATCAGAACATCTGTGTCCAGATTGGAGATCCAGTGTCCTGCCAACTGGCTGCTAGCTTCAATTTGGGCAACTTGAGCATGCACGTTACGATTTGGTGTTGAGTTACATGTCCATCTCTGCTGTTTCTTTCAGCAGGGCTTGTTCATCGAGTGTACGTGATTGAAGTGCTCTGGGGATGATTCAGGGTTGTGTAGCGACAGTATTTTGGTTTGCAGGGTCCTGCTTCCACTCTAGACCTACTTTGTATTCCTGTTTTCTAACTTAGGTTCTTTAGTTCCTCATGTGATTGCAGTCCTTGCCTTTCCATGAACTCCATTTTCTTCTCAGTGTCAGTGCCCATTCTAGTATATGCTGCGTGCTTTATAAGGCTCTTTCCAGTCAGTTTCTCCTGTTGGATATGTTCTTGTAACCTGTGCTTTTGAATTGGCTTGTTTTCTTTTCTGCACTGTCACGGGAGATACAGACTTTGTAAGAATGAGTATCCCCCAACACAGGTGGAACAGCAGATGTTGTAAGTTTCTGTGTTGAACCAGACAGGCTGCAGCAGACACAGTTCTAGCGGCAGTCTTGTTAAATCTGATCTGATCATTTTTTGTACAAACAGAATTCTTGGGACATTTGACTGCCAAGTGATACGTTGCAGCTGCTCATTGAAATATATAATCTTTCCTTCTCTCTTCTCATCTCCCCACACCCATTTCCCAAGATGTTTTTCCCTGCTTGGTGAAGAATGAGCAGAACTTGAGGGAAGTCAGATCCTGTACCAAAGTACAGAGACACTAATGATTTAAAAATCAGAAGTTGCTTACTTTCTTTGAAGCTTGCAAATTGCGTAGACATTTTTGATAAGGAGTGAAGCTAGAAAGAAAACTGGAAATACCTGAAGTATATTAAAACTTGATACAAATAATTAAAAAGTTCAGCTTCAGGAAATTATATTGTTGAAAGATCTCTGCCCAAGCAGTTAATATTTGTAAAATGGGAGCCTCTAATGAAAATTGTTCAGCAGAGGTAACTGTTTGCTCACTCCATTGTCACTGTAATATGTTACTTTGCATAGTGACACTATCACACTATGAGTGTCAGAAAAGTTTCTTTTCTTTTTCAGTTATATTTACAGATAATACCATATTTGGATATTAGTTTAGTAATTCTCCATGTAAATCTCTATTTTATGTTGTAAATACATTTCTATTTTTCTGTGTATTGCTGTGATATTGGAAAGAGGTAAATCATTAATACTTGGAGCCACCATCTATGCCTGACCTTGGGAATGTGAACCTTATGATCTGTACTACTGGAACTAAACATTTTTTACTGTTCTTTGAACTTTCTCCGATAGGACAAAAAAAAGTAGAAGAAAGTATTTTACTAGGGCGAGATTCTGACGGCAAGAGGCATGTTTCGTTGTGCTCAGAATCTGTTTCTTCTGTCATTCCTTGTCATGTAGAAATTGGCACATCTTTACTTAGGATTATGTTGATTGTACCCTATGCCATTATCAGTGTTTCTTCTAATGACAACAGTAGAGGTCCTCAGAAAAAATACAAACTGTTTCTTGTCGGTAGCAAGTTGCTTTCAGTTCTTTTTAAGTTCTTAGCATTTGATTTTAAGGTTTCTCTGTCAAAGGTTTGAGTCTTACATTTTTTCTCGCAAGTAAAAATGTATCTTTCAGAGCACCAGATGAAGAGAATGGTGCCTAACTGAACATGTTACTCCTACCAAAGGGGGAGAAATACTTAGTCCAGCTACAATTTCCATCAGAGTCTAATTGAAAACAAATGTTCAGTATGAATTAGTGCCCATAGAGTCATAGTAAGTTGAGAAAAATAGCCAAGATGTTTTTGTTCCAGCATGAAGTCTGGGTTTTTGTGTTTCACAAATGGACTGCAGGGCTAAGCTGGGAGCTTGCAGTCAGTAAGAAGAGCTGGGCTGTTCTGTTCCCTTAGCTGGTTGTGTTCTAACGTTTTTGTTCTATTGCACAGTGAATAAGCCTGTGTATCTTGCTGTGGACTTGAGTACTATCTGCATATTTTCAGCACCTTTTGAATGAACAGTCACCCAAGTTAGGTTAAAGGAAAGTCACGTTCTTAAGACGCAGTTGAAAGTCATTAATCAGTCTTAAAAGTTTTACAAGTATTATTCTGATAAGCTTTCTGTATCCATTTCTTCCCACAGCCTGGTTTTGTGGTATCATCTCTATCACCGTCATTAGCCTGCTTTCCTTGCTAGGTGTGATCTTGATTCCCATCATTAACCAATGGTGCTTCAAATTTCTTCTAACTTTCTTGGTAGCTCTGGCTGTAGGAACAATGAGTGGAGATGCTCTACTCCATCTGTTGCCACATGTAAGTATTGCTTTCTTTACCTTTTGTTCAAGTGCATGTAGAATTTAGAAGGAGTCAAGTGTCAACTAATAATCAGAGGTGTAGATTGGCTTGACTGATGGACATCCTGAAACAGTATTTGAGCCTTTCCATTAAAAACACAATATATGTGTTACTAATAAATGTACTTGCAGTTGCATAATCATAACCTAACTTTAAAAATATTTTAAAATGGCTGAGACCAAGAAGAGTACTTTAAACTTCGTTGAATTACTTTCTTCTGATACTTGTGTATCAGTAACACCTGAAAGTACTTCAGGGGATATGGCTTACTGATGACTAGCTTTTGGGGAGAAATTAACTTCTAATGTAATGAATCAAGAAATTGCCCAAACTCCTGGGGAATGTAAGCAGTTTTTAATTTGTGACCGTATGCCATAATTGTTAGAAAAAAGGGAAATGTTTTCTAAAACTTAAATTTATCTTTTTAACAAAAAGACTAACATTAATAAGTTTTCTTTTTGTAAACTTTAATACAGATTTTTTTAATATATATTTCTTTCAAATTTGTATCAGAGTTAAGGTTATAATTGATTGTGATAGTTAAAAACATGAGGCTTGGTTGTTAGTGGGACAGTAGCAACTGCAACTGTGTGATTTTCCTAAGTGTTCTCAGTTTTAGCATTTAGCACTTTTTAGTCAGAAAAAAAGCTGAAGCTTCTTTGTTTTTCCCCCTTCTAAAAATTATCTGGAGGAATATTAGAGTAATAAATAGACTCATGAAGATTTTTCTGTGGTAAAACGTATCTGTAAGACAATAATCTTCTGAAGTGTTTTTGGTACTACTGTTCTGGAGAGGTTACATGTTTTGTCATCTGAGGTCAGAGCCGTTCCAGTCTCCCAGATGCACCAGGTCACACAGTGTTACTGCTTTCTCTCCTTCAGTCACATGGAGGCCACAACCACAGCCACCACCATGGCCAAGGTCACGTTCATGAACACAGGCATTCTCATCGACATGCCCACGCACACGGAATAGGGACTGAAGGCTTTCTAGAAGAAAATGATCCGGTGTTGAAAGGTCTTGTGGCACTCGGAGGCATTTATGTTTTGTTCATCATTGAACATTGTATAAGAATGTACAAGCATTACAATAAACAAAAGGTATGCAGTAAAATTGTGTGCTACTGTAAAAAAATCTTTTTACGTGAATGTATCTTTGTGAGTGCTGAGGGATTGTCTGCGTGGTGATGCATTTTCCTGTAAACATAGGCACATGCCACTAACGTGTGTCCCATTTGATTTCATGTGAGGAAACCCTTTCTAAAACAGGTTGCTTTTCTTAACAAAGTAATCTGGGGAGACAAAGTAGAAATCTGATAGGGAAAATACCAGGCTTTTGGCAACATCTACTGAGGTATATATCTCTAAATATAAGAAATTACAGCTCATTCCTCAGAACGTTATGATCTCTTTGCAAAAATACAAAAGGAGGTATGTAAGAAAGAACTAGTAATAGAGCAAAACAATTGTCAAACAATTTAGGGGAAATGTAACTGTATACTCTCAACTAACCATGCCAGTGTAACAGCAGTAGTCACAGTAGAAAATTGCAGACCTTCTGCTTTCAGTACAATGTCAGTTAAATTGTTACTTCCTTCCCTGAAAAGAAAGGATTGGATTTTTAGGTCTGGAAGCAGGCTGTATTCGTGGTGGTATAAAAGGACATGGAGTACTTGCAGAGGTATGTAAGTCAGTGGAAATTCAAGCCATCAAAGAGCCATATTATTTCAGCAGTCATTATTAAGTACACTTTTATGAAAACTGCTTCTCCAAAAAAGAGTGAGCAAAAATTTCTCTGGTTTCTCTGGTTTCATTCACATCAAACTTCTCATCTGGACAGGCAGCAAAAGATTTTCTGTGTTGGAGGAGGCATTTCTTAGATCTTTTGATGAAAAGATAAAAGCTATTATGTTGGGCATATCTCTGAGATAAATAGTTAAATCTCCTAAGTTGCTTTGGCAAAACTGTAGTCCTTGTAGTATGGGGTGCAGACAGGAAGATAGAAAGCTTTTCTCTAAAGGAAAATATGAGGAAGTAGGAGTAAAAACTTTTAAAATTGAACAAAACAGGAGCTGTTCTTGCTGCATGCTTGCTTTCCTGAACAAAATAAGTAAATGCAATGATTCCAGGTGTATGTGTTTCTTGGCTGTTACAGTGTTCTTTGCAATTATGTACTCCGTTACTGAAGTGAAATTGTGCATGTGTGTGGTAGTCTGTTTTTTAAGATTTTTTGGCAAAACTTCAGTTTTTTCATTTCTGTTGATGTCCTTCTACAAATCCAGTGTTAATTGTTTCCTGTTGCAGAGCCAGCAGAAATGGTGCAAGAAAAAACAGACTGAAGAATCACCAATTGGAAGGAAACTGTCAGATCACAAATTAAATAATAGACCAGATGCTGATTGGCTTCAGCTCAAACCCCTTGCAGGTAGGTGTTTATTTTCAGAATTTTCTCTGATTATGACATTCAAAGTAATGGCTTATAACCTATGACATGTAGCGTGTAACCTCTTGTGCAGTTGTGCTGCTATTATGCAAATCATTGTTAATAAGACTTAATAGACTTGCCCTGTGCTATATATATTTTGTTTTCCTGAGATCTGAGAAGGAATACTTCCTAATATACCCTACAAATGGTTCTCAGACTTCTGAAGCAGTCAGGGTTTTTGGGTGGCTGTAATTATTTTTGTTAAGCACTTGGTTAAGCTGGGCCCAGCTAGCTCAGACCAAGCAAAAACTAAATCAAAAATTAACACACACAACTTGAAAGATAAGCTATTACACTTAAAAGATTCTATCCTCTGACCAGTTACAATTTGGCTTAGAAGGCTAAGCAAAATTAATTTCTTCTCATAAATATAATCAAATATCTTGGATGTTTCTCAAGGATCCAGAACAATTTTCATATACTATTCCTTCATTATAATCTGAATGTTTGTGCAGTATAAACCCAGAAGGAATGCTATAGCACACGTCTTGAAGGGGCAAGAGAAGGGGAAGAGCTTTGCTTTGTAAACTTGCCTTCCTGTTGCCAGGTGTGGCTGCTGAATTCATTTGTTGATGAAGAATACATGTGCTAAAATATATACAAATACAATTTTGTTAATTTAAATGGTTCATCGTAGGGAGTGTTAGGTCTGCAACCTTCTCTATTCAAGTAACTTAAAATGAGATAAATGTATTTTTTTCTATAATTGGTTTTGTCTCCTGGAGCACGTATTGCCACTTCCTTTTATTTAACAATATTTCAGAAATATTAGTAAACGCTATACACATATGCCTTCTGCATTGTTTTCAGTTTGTCTGTCTATAAAAATGGATTTGGTTGCTAGCAGGGTAATGAGATATATTAAAGGAGTTTCCTGTATGACACAAGTGTCTGTCACAAAGACACTTGCAGTACAGAAGCTGTTTAAAGATCTGTTGTATCAGCGGCAGATCGTGCTATGCTTCAGTGTCCTGTACGTGCAGAGTTCCATCTGCAGCGTGTAAGATGTTACTGTGGTGCTGGCAACTCTCCTTTTCCAGTGTTCAACCACAAACTTCGTCAGTAACAAAATCACAGATGTACACCTAGGTCAGGCTAAAACAGACTTTGTGTGCTATGGGTGCATAGCTGCTGCCTCACAGTGGAGCCTTTGTATGTGCAAATCACTGAAAAACAGGGTAATGGAATTTATTCATTGACAGAATGTTAATCACAAAGTTAGTAGATTAGGATGTATTAAAACACTATTTTTGCTTTCACAAAGCAATTAAATTCTTAGCTTAATGTTGCAGTAGTTGCTGGATATGTTCTAATAATAATTAATGCAGTGTTTCTCTCAATTGACTACAATGTAGGAGCAGATGACTCGGTTTTATCTGAAGATCGACTTAATGAAACTGAACTGACTGACTTAGATGGCCAGCTGGAATCCCCTCCCAAAAACTTTTTGTCTGTAGAAGAAGAAAACAATGTGCACCATCCTCACAATGATGTCTTACATGCTGCTCAAGAGCATGATGCTCACGACTCAGAGTATGACAGCCATGGTGAAGATAAAATGATAGCTAGGAAACACAGTCACCACTGGCATCACAAACATTCGCATCATTCTCATGGCCACTGTCATTCTGGAAAAGACCTGAAAGATACAGGGATAGCTAATATTGCTTGGATGGTAATTATGGGAGATGGAATTCACAACTTCAGTGACGGCTTAGCAATAGGTAGGCTAACACATCGAGTATTTTTCAACAGTTTTTCTCCTCACGTTGAGTAACTGTGGTTGTATTTTACTTATCAGTGATCACAGGGAAGATTTCCAGTTAGCTTCTATGGTTACTGGCATTGTTTAGTCTCCTTCAGAGCAGCAGGAATTAAAAGAAAGGCCATCAGTTTTAATTGTCATCTTCCTTCTGTTAATATTCAGTGACTGCTTCCACCAAGATTACTCTGTTGGCATTAGTAACAGTAGCAATCTGTCAGATAAAGACAGGTGCTGAATAACTTCCTTGTGAATTAAGGAGCACTGGTAGTGCGTATTTGTTGTCTGGGTCTCAGTATTTGCCTCAAAATAACACATAAGAAATGCCATTTGTTGTTACTTACATTTATTTATAATAATAATATGTATATTATCAATGACACAATATTTATACAATATTTATACAATATACAATATTTAATATATATTTATATATGCATTAATAAATGAGTCAGGTACTCAAAAAAGTATTCCTTAGGATAACTTTATTCTTATTTCAGCAAAGTATTATTTCGGATTACAGTTAGTACAGATTTATGTCTAGCCAAATGTAGGTTAAACTACGGAACAGAGAAATTGGAACAATTACAAAATTGATTAGATTACAACTTCAGTTATTATAAACCTCTAAATGTGATTTGAACTGTAAAACACATTAATTTTAACACATCATTACAAGTCAAAAGAAGCATAGGGGATTAGCTCTTTGTTAGGGCTTTGAGTTAACAATGGAATCTACTACAGTATCTCCATTTTCTCTTTTTCTGATTTAAAAAGAAACCATATTTTATAAAAATCAACTTCCTGCTTTATTTTTCATGTTGAATTGGTAAGACGTTTTAATGAATTGGTAAGACGTTTTGACAGTGGCTTCTAAGGTCACAAAGGATCACTACGCCATCTGTTGAAAGATTCACTGTATTAAAACTCAATTTCTAAATATTCCTGTGTCAAGCCCAACCACCTGATTGTTTGGTACAGTTTTAGAGATGTTTGCATTAATCTTTTTAATGTATATCAAGTTATGAGGAATCCATACTTCTCTGAGGAAAGTTAAATTTCCTCTATCTTAAGATTGTGCCTTTTTTCTACTTTATTTACTGTTTTGACTGCTCACTACAGGCTCTTCTTGTACCTTTCTCTGCTATAGTACAGAAACTTAACATCAGTTTTCTCATCTCGGAATGATTTAAGGCATGAACTTAAAGTTGATTGAATTAAATTAGCTTACACAAAAGTTACTAGAAGAATCTTTCACAAAAGGTTTTCTCCTTATTAACTTCCAAGTTAGGCTTATTCCTGTTGCTGAAAACATCATGCTTTAGGAATAAGCATTAAAGAAATGGAGAGCTTGTGGATTACACGAGCTTGGATTTCCAGCCTGGAAAGGAGAGAGCCATCCTGTTGCTCATGTGCACTCATAATTACCCTAATAAACTTGAGATGCATTCAAAATGTAAAAGTGATGCAGTTTATTAGCTTGTTGCCTTTATGTCTCTCAGTTGTGTTCTGTCTCAGGATTTGCTCTTCAGATGAACTAAGCAATAAAGTACACAGTGCTAATGCACATCCACGATACTTCCAGTGCGATGAAAAAAGTATTAGTGTGCATTTTAGGAAACAAGTGTAATTCTAAGAAGTCTGTTGATTAAATTTGCTGCCTTGAAATAGTAAAATACCATTTGTATCTTTTTTTTTTAATTTATTTTTTCTTGCAGGAGCAGCTTTTAGTGCTGGACTGACAGGAGGAATCAGTACATCTATAGCAGTATTTTGTCACGAGCTTCCCCATGAATTAGGTAACTAATTGTATAAACTGATGTGTTTCATCTTCAGCTGGATGAAATATGTATCTAAAAGCTGTTGTGATACTTATCCTGGTAAGCATTATGCAGTGCTGTTGCTGTAAGGGTGACCAGAATTTCCAGGAGTGATTGAGCAGTATTATTTCAGTGTACGTAAAGAGAATATTAATACAAGATTAGTTTGGCAGGCATCTAGCTACAGCTTGTTCCATTAAGCTTTTTTGAATGTGTTTTAAAAATGTTCTTAGGAGTATAGAGTACACGTTTTTGGTGTTATACCTCTGCAGTGTATGGTTTCACACTAGTCCATATGGTATTGTCTTGATAAAAAAAAAAAAAAAAAGTCCCACATCCTATGGTATACTATAGAAGGTTAAATGAATTAGCAAAAGTCTTTGTGGAGATCTTCAGAAGATGCTTCCTACCAGTTATCACCAAGTCTGGTAGGTGTGGGTGACTATTTAGATAAATCCTGTAGGTACTGGATTATTATTCAGCCTATAACCTGAAATTGTGCTAGATTAAACTGTGTATGTAATGCCCATAGAGGTGACAGGTGAAAAGAACTTTACATAGGTAAATACTAAGCACAAGGTAAGTAATGGGTGCAGATGGGATGGTAGATGAGAAGATATTCGTGGTGCTATACAATAGTGGTGCTATACCATAGTTCACTGTATATGCTCTGGATTCTGATTTGAGATTGAGCAATTAATTTCTAGAATATCTGACACAGGAATAATATATTCATTACCATATTAACTGTGTGTCATCTTTCACTCATATTCATAAGAGTTCAGTTTGAAGGGAGTAAAACTATTAGCTGGTTAAGGGCTGAAAATTTAGATCTTTATAGAACATCTACCTCCATCAGCAATTTTAGCAGAGGTGGTCCAAATTCAAAGTAACACAGGTTTACCTGGCATATTTTAAACCAGCAAACATTCGTGAATGCAAGCAAAGTCATTCCTTCTGAATGTAACTGTTCCTTTTCCTAGAACCTTATTTCTTAAATTCATTGTCACCTTCTGTGGGAACTGATTATCATTAACCTCTTACATTATCCTCTTGAATTTGCAGGGTAAGATGTATATAGGTAACAGGCATTGGTCAAAACTAAACCTGTTTTCTGTGGGAGTACCAGGTCTAGATTCCTCTATTAACCTTTAACAGTTAATCACTAATACCCTTCTGTCAATCAGTGTCATGAATAGGCACCTGTAAATCATATTGTAACCAAGGACTTGCTGTACATAAATTATTTTGTTATAAGAGCTTTCATAATCCTGTTGCCCAATCTTCTGTGAGCCTCTAGCAGCATTTTACTTTGGCGGTGCCTTGGGTTGCTGAGACAGTAAATGTAGGCTAATTTACCTATTTGCTCTCCTGGGGACTACCAATACTAAACCCCTGTGTTCTCTCTCCTCCTCAGGTGATTTTGCTGTGCTTCTTAAAGCTGGTATGACGGTAAAGCAAGCTATTGTGTACAACCTCCTGTCTGCCATGATGGCTTACATAGGGATGCTGATAGGCACAGCGGTGGGACAGTACGCGAACAACATCACCTTGTGGATCTTTGCGGTCACTGCAGGCATGTTCCTCTATGTGGCACTGGTTGATATGGTAAGGTGATTATGATTCTGTCTTCTTGGCATTCCCTGCTTCAAGCTAGGATTTGAAATGGCATCTACCACAGAACATTTTTTGTTGTGACAAGTATCTTCGGCATACATTTGTGCTGCCTATCCTATTTTCAAACCACTTGTTTTTTAATTTTTTTTAACATCTTCCCCAAAAGTTAACTGGTACAAAATGGTGTTTGATTCTCATGGGCAGACTTGTCAAAGCAAGCAGGCATCTTTCAGTTAGCATAAGCCACAGACACACGCAGGCTTTGGGTTTCAGCAGTTCTCATTGGAACAGCATCACTTCTTTGTTACTGTTCATGAGGCTGTCAGATGTCTGATGTGCTCTGAGTGGGCTGATCGTATTAGTCTCCTGGTGCTAAGTAAAGCAGGTGGCATTATGAATATCCCTTTCCCCTCAGCCTCTGTGGCCAGTAGTTGCTACTTCCTAGCCTGGTTTCTCACCCTTAGTGGTATCCTTGAAGCGTTAGCTAAGACTGCTGAAAATGAAGGTTCAGTTTCTGATGAATTTCCTGATACCACAGAAGCTGTCTTGGCAAAGAAAGACAGTCAAAAATGGGATATTTCTCTTCATTATAGAGAACTTTAGTAAATACACTCTAGCGATGAAGTCATTCTGTTAAAGGTAAATGAGTCCTTTCCAGGGCTTGCTAAAGAGAGTGGCTGCCAAGTTGAGAATGATTTTTCATGCAACTCCAGATGTTCAGCTGTAACTTGTAATTACTGAATAATCCCTTGTTTTAAGTTCTGTGGCTGATATTTTTTTTCCTATATGTACCCTGACTGAAGACAGCAAAGGAAGGCAGTACTTCTATTCTTTTATTGTTTGTCCTTTTCCATGGTCATTGTAGCATCCAAATAATCAAGGACTTACGGTGTGACTCTAAACAAGAGCAGGAAAGCCTCTGTGTGACACACTTGAAACTGCACCACCTTTTTGTATTGGTGTTTCAGTAATGTGCTTACCTGACAAAAACCTTGTTTTCAGAGTTTAGTCCTTCCCTAGCTTAACAGAGGTCCACCAAGGTGCGTTTCCTTATCCGTTCCTTACACCAGCACATTGAGAATGGACCTTCTGGTATTCTTGCATCTGATTGTCCTGCAATTTCTCTAATTACGTGTTTTCTAACACAAAGTAAAAGATGCTGTTCTTCAGTAGAACCTGAAGCAGGGACACTTTCAAACCTTCATGCTTTCCATGACATCTACTTCATGTGGTGATAACTATCAGAAAAACAATCATAAGGTCTTCCCTCCTGACACTGCCGTTTTGGTTTGAGTGGGTACATGGGATTTTCCTAAATTCCTTCCTCATCCAACTTGAATCACTTCATCTTACTGGCAAATAAATAGATCATGTTTTTAATCCCTGATATCTACCTTTTAACTTCAAGAGGGTGTTTTTTTTATATTGACAGGACCAGACTGTCTGTATGCTCCCTGAAATTGGTCATATCAATATAAAGCTTATATGCGCTTAAAAGTGAAATGTTTAGTAATCTACAAGTGACGAGCCTTTTCATACCAGTGTGTGTACGTGTACATATGTATATATTTATATTTAAATTCTCAATGGGTCAATTTGTCAGCTTTTCAAAATACAGTAATGCAGACTAGATGGGTAATATGGTTATCTCTTTAGCTGATTCAATGCTGTGATAATTTGTCATTTTCTGTTGCACAGTATTCAGATACTTAGAATAACCAACACAGTTACAGCCTATTTAATGAAGAGCAATAATAGAGACTTGTGCTGTGTACTACCTGAAGCTTCTGTTCTGTTCTGTATAATGTTTTTCTATATTAAGTATGCCTTAAATGAATTTCTTTGTTTACCTCATGCTTTCCTGAATTAATTTATTCAAACAACATTGTTATTTTTGTCGTCTTTGAGTGGTTTTGTAAAACGCTTCATAAGATTTATTTCTAAGTCTGCCAAGTCTGCTCGTGGTCCTTTCAGCAGTACTATTTGACTTTCCTTCATAGCTGAGGAACAGGAAGAGCTTTCAGATTTTTTTTAAAATATATCTACCTAATTTTCTCTTGATTTAGCCGTAGCATACAGATTGATCCCTATTATTCCCATACTTAAGAGAAAATATACGTGAATGTGTAAGCATGTAACATGACAAATGGCTGAGTTAATCAGTTAAGTCATTATAAAGGGTATGTTTACAGCAATGTAATTACTGTAGCAATAGTAAAAACTTAGTATGTTTATTTGAGTATGGCTAGCTTTAACTGACTAAACAAACTTGAAAGAGCAGGGCTCAGAGAATACTGACCTGGTCCTTGTCCTGAGAAACTTGAAGTTTAAATAGAACTGTCATCCAGGAAAAGATCAAAAACGTCCACAGGAAAGGCATTTTGAGTTTGTCTACTTAAATACATGATGTCTGAGATCATGGTTTTTATAATGTAATGACTGGGTGTAGTTTTAACTATGTCTTGGTGGATTGTTTTTATAACTAAATCCTGGAGTGTTTATTCTTGATCAACTTGAACTATTCTTGTACACTTGTCAGTGGTGAAATGAAATAAAGGTGAAGTAACTTCTTCAGAATTGTTTTTCATTTTAGCTTCCAGAAATGCTTCATGGAGACGGAGATAATGAAGAGCATGGCTATTGTCCTGTGGGACAGTTCATTCTTCAGAATCTAGGCCTGCTTCTTGGATTTGCCATCATGCTGGTGATTGCCCTCTATGAAGATAAAATTGTGCTTGACATCCAGTTTTGACCTAATTATGGTAATCACTGTGGATACAATAATATTACTGTATGGCTTTGAGTCTGCACTGTTTCACTGTATGCACATTGCTCAGAGGAAATGCAGTGGCTTGCACTACTTACACAAATACAATATATTCATTTCTGTGTAGATTAACTCCTGCTTTTTTCTAATTCAAATCAGATGAGATTGCTCAATGTGTCTTCTAAACTCAAATGACTGATAATTTGGAAATACTAAATAAGAGAAATAAATGCCCGGTTGGGTGCGCTACTTGCTTAAATAAAAAACATACCAAATATGCAGGATCTATACACTTGGGAAAATACCATTTCATACTACATTTGAGCAAAACCTGGAAAATGTTACAGCCCAAATTCATACCTACAAGGAACCTGAGTAAGCTTTTAGTACCACACAAGTCTTAAGCAGTGGGCATATATATGCATATATCGGTTTGTGCTTATATATGCATCTGTTTATTCATTTCTGTGTGGATTCATCTGCATAGTGGTGACTTTAAGTATTAAATCTTAACAACAGTAGTTAACTGGAAACCACTCTGCTGTTTTAAATTTAAAAAAACAAGTCCAAATCTAAGCAATCTTTAAATTTTTAAGAGTACACCTTAAATTGCACTCCCTCGTTTATAAAAACCTCATGTGTAAGAAGGCAGGCTGTTGCAATATACGCTGCAAAGTGCTATGTTCTGTCAAGGATCAGTTTGACGATGTTTTCCTGACTAAAATTTATTTGATGTTTGTCCCTTGATATTAGTAAGAAAATGCAAAATGCAATAGAATTAGTGCTAGCTTGGGGAAATCCCTGATGTTGGAGTTACAGAGCTCCTCCTGGTTCTTTCTACAGATGCTAAACATGTATTGTGTGCCACTTGCAGCATAAACTACTGAAGAATTGTGGCTGTGAATGTGTGCAAACTCCCTTTTAACAGAGAGTCCATATGGGAATTTTTTCTGTTTTTTAACAGTTACTTCGGAATGTTTTCTCCTCTTTATGTTAAAAAAGAAAGTACGAAGTGCAAGATGCTAGTTACTGAACCTGGGCGCAAAAGTTAAATTATGGTCTGTGTACGTACTGGTGGGTTATTTGCAATACTATAATACCAGATCAAAATCTGTTTCTATAATGCCTCAATATCAGACGTGGTAGCACCAGCCATCTCACAGTAGAGAGTTAGAAAGAATATCTCTACTTCCTGCATGTAAATCATTTCTGTGATTTTTTTTTTTTACAATTTGGGTATTTAAATTAGGTTATTAAAAAGCAGATGTGATAGATCTGTTGTACATGTCATTTGGAAGGACAGACTGAAAATTTGGGCCTTAATTTGCCAGGATCAGATGTCTTAGATAGGATTTTGCTGAGGTGCTTATATTGCCAGACATGAGTTCTTCTAGTAGCCATCTCCTTGAAGAAAACACAAAGCGAATCAGTGAGTTTGTGAGGAGTGCAAGTTGATTCTGTAGTACCAGTCCTAAGCATGGTAGTAGCCTTTCCTGGAAGACACAGTTCGTCGTCTTCTTTGTGTATGCCAGGTCAGCTGTGTTTTGACTATGTGCTGTAAGTTTTGTTTCAGTCTGCTTGGTGCCAGTGTAGCTGCTAAAAACATACTGATCCTAACGCCTTTAAAGAGCACCAGTTGGTATCTTCATTCCATTTCAAGTTTGTGTGTTTCTTGTGGCCTGTTACTTTTTGAAGCTTCATGGGTCAATTTAGTTTTTACCAAGAGCAGCTTGTATATTTTAAAGGTATTGGGTTGGTTCTTGCCAGTATTTCTTCCTAATGCAGTATCAAGAAACAGTATTAAGGGTCCATTTCAAAGAAGAGCACAGTTTCTTCAGTGAAGAAGCCAAAAGCCCAGAGTTCAGGTATGCAGCCATTTGATGCTCAGAACTCAGGTTTCTTTGTTTTTCTTCTTTAAACACATTTACTACTGGACCCTAATTAGCACAACACTGATGTTAGCTTCAGTTTGCTGAACTTCTGCAATGTAAAGATCCTGGGTGACACTTTTTTCCTAGTGCCCACGTTAGGTCCCTGAGTACCATTTTCAAAGAGACTTAAGTCACTGGATAACTTCTGAGAATCTTAACTTAAACAACCTGTGTTGTTTATGTATTGAACTGACCCTTAATTTTAATTTTCTATTAATTTCTGTCAAGTATAAGGGGTCATGTGGTTGAACTGATATTGTCAAATCATTTTTTAAGTTTATTTCTTTTAATACTTTTACAGATGAAATTTTCTTTATTTCAGGTAGAATATTTACTTTTGTATTAGTTGGAGTATGGTTTTAGCTTAATACACTGCCTATATAGGGAATATAGTAAACTTCCTTCCAACGCCATCTTCAGACAAGGGAAAAACTTGGTCCTTGAAGGCAGGTACTGCATTTTTCATTAAATATGTTGTTTTTCTTTTATTTTCTAGTATTTATTACAACTTATGAAGAGCAGTGTAACAGCTGTGACTTCTCTAGGTTTCCACCAGTACTGAATTCCAAATCAATCTAACGTACACTTTTAAGTCATGTTACAGACAATCTGAATTCCACTACATTTCTACTTGGCTTCAACATTCCATTCTGCTTGGATCCAGAGTCTCATTTAACTTGTATTTGTTGGAGGGCATGTTACTTGTATACAATGCTGTCACTGTGTGACATCCCATATGAATTTTGATGTAGATCACATTGCACTCAATCCGCTGTGATTATGCTTAGAAAATAATGTAGTTGCTAGATGCAGTGTGATTTTTGTTTTTTATTTTTTCCCCTCCAGTTAACAATTGAGTCTATGGTTTCAAATGTGATTATGGTCCTATAAGATACAGCTGAGCTATCATTTTTTTTGTTATAACTAAATCATTTCTAAAAATTTTATAAAGCTGGAAAAAGATCAAATGCTGTTTTGTTCATTGTCAACAGTGTTGTGTTCATTTTATGTATGTTCCTTATAAATAAGGAGCCTTCAAAAAATAAAATTATTCAAGGAGCAGATATTCTTGTTGTCTTGTATAAGATTTTATTGTGCACCTTTAGATGTTAGTATTTTGCTTCAATTCTCATGAAATGCACAAATGCAACATTGTAAAGATATATATATCCTCCTTTCATATGTTGATTTCTCTTTTCAAATGGCATTTCAGAATGGACGTGCATCCCTCAGAAGTGATCTGGAAATGCACCTCCATTTGGTAGGCTTACGAATTAAGCTGACACAATAGCGCCACCCCCCGTCTGATCCAGTGTTCTTGTGGTTTATCTGAAGGGAGGGTCATTGCAATTACAAAGTTGGTGGAATGACCAGTAGTTGACAAGACACCTCTTCTCTCGCTGGTCTTGTACACTGGGGCCAAGTAACTGGGTCGCTGTGGAATGTCTGCTCTCTTACAGGGCTTTAGCCATATCTGCAGCAAAGAATAAGCCTTTTCACTTCAGTTAAAAAAAAAAAAAAAAGTTGGGAAACACTCTTGGCTTGCCAAAATATTTTTGTTTGTGGTGTTTGTTTTCTTACGCGTAGCCTTTGAAAATCTGTTTCTTGATTACTCTTTCTTAGCAGATTGCTTCCTCTCCAAAATCTGCAACACTGGACCTCCTGTTGCCATCATTACTAGTAGAGGATTCTCAGCTCCTCTTAGATGCTTAAATTTGCTTTTGAACACAAAGCATTTTCAATTCAGTTATTTTTTTAACAATTACTCTGTTTTTCCCTTCAAGGCTACAACTTAGGTTCCTCATTATTCTACAATATTTGTTCATATCTAATAATATAAAATGTCACCAAATGAAAGCTACTCACCACAGGTACTGTGTCATAGAGGATTTTCGGAAAGGATTCTCCTAGCTTCTTAGTTTCTCTGTTCCAGCGTGCTCCGTCCAAGAACAGTCCCTGAATGTAGACCCCTGAATCAGTTGTAAAAGGTAATGTATTAAGCAAGAACGGGAAGAGGTTTCTAGCTGAGAGCAACAGCTAGTGCAACACACTTTGCTAATGGTCTGTTGGTTGTGGGGGGCCTTTTTGTCAATTTTTGTTGTGTTCCAAATAATCAACTTTGAATATAACGCAATCTTTTACAGCATTACAATTTATTATTTCTTATTATAATTCTATGAAGTTTTATGAAGTCGCAATGTCTAGCAGTATCAGGGAGTATCTAGTCTTTACTAAAATGTTAAGGGAAGTAAAAAGTAAAACTCCAAAGTACAAGACACTATTTTCACAATTGTCATTACCAAGTTTTCTGTATGTACTACATATTATGAACTTTAATGTTTCTAAACAAGATCTGACCATACAGACTCTTTACCCAGTTACTACTGTTCCATTGCTTGTTTCACATTGCCATTTGGCAATTAACCATTTAAAGGTTATATAGCAATTTAAATGTTACATCTTTAAAACAGTTCATTAAGAGAGTTTAAAAAAAGCAAGTCTTTTAAAGACTCGCACCTTTGTGTTGTATAGACTTGAAAACTGTAACTTTCAAGTACAAAAAATAAACCTACCCCAACAACAACAACAAAAAGT
The DNA here is from genome assembly GCF_011077185.1 of Oxyura jamaicensis. Classification (NCBI taxonomy): domain Eukaryota; kingdom Metazoa; phylum Chordata; class Aves; order Anseriformes; family Anatidae; genus Oxyura; species Oxyura jamaicensis. Next base: position 1,971,372 of record NC_048899.1, on the reverse strand, counting down.
TGAAAACTGTCTGGGTCTCCCAGTCAAACTGCTAAACCCTTCTCACACAACTACCAGTCAAACTGATCCTCAAAAAACTATTAAAAAGAGTACTAAGAACTGTTCAGTTTAATCCTTCCTCTTTCTGAGGAAGGGCAAGCTAACAAAACTATCTGCAAATGGAATGTCAGGCAATACATAATAAAGTAATTTAAGAAAAAACTAGTTTGCTACTGAACATCCTGATCATGCATTGTCTGTAAGCTGTTTTTCTAGGGATAGCTAAACAAGCACAGCCAACAGCAAAGGGTTTGTTTTCACTCAGGGAAATAAGCATCTTCAGATGTGTTCCTGGGGTGAAATTAGCAAAAGGAACAGGCAAGCCAAACAGTGCTTAACAGTGATCTGTTTGGGGAAGTTAGGGATAGGCAGTGTTCTCTTGGTGTTACTTTTCATCTGTGGGCTAATCCAGGGAGTGCACTAATCTATCTCAGCAGTATTTAAAGCCTGGCTTGCATAGTATTTTGAGAGCAACGCAGTTGTGTATGTTTTCTAACGGAGTTCATTAACTTAATTGCATAACTGAGTCTGCAAATTAATGTTAACTTATGAATGCATCAGCACAGGCCAATAAATGTCATGTATTTACTTACCATCTTCAGGAGGGATTTCATATTCCTTATCTTCCAGCACTTCATAGTCAAATTCTAGTAGGTCTATTGGAATAGTGTATTTTCTGGCATAGTTCTGCTTGGCACCTGTTAAGAATGCTTGAGTGAAGAAGAATCCTGAAATCCAGAAGACGGGTGGCATACCATTTTCGTACCACAGCTGCAGTAGCAAAAGAGGTGGAAAAAAAGGAGAGGGGAGTGGCTTTTATGTTTTATAGTATTTAGGAACTCGAATAACTTGTGAAATAACAGCCAAAATAGTTTCTGCAGTGGTATGTTTGGATGGTTGTTACGTGTTTTCCGCCAAGTTGTTTAAATGTCACTAGCTTATGGCTTTTTTTGTCGTCGTTGTATTTTAACACCGAAGAGGACAAAACACCACCTCACCTACTGCCTGGAAGTTCTTAGCTAATGTGAATGAATTAGTTTGTTAATCATGCATCATCTATGGAGGCTCATCAAATGTGTGTTCAAGGCACCCTTTCTCTCTTGTTATCAGAGGCTGTTCAGCATGATGATCTTGGTTTCCTCATGCAGGTGGCAGGTTTTGGTATTCTTTTCCATGCTTTGCTTTTCTTCGTCGGCTTGCCCTTCCAGGGCCAATGTTGCCTGTTGTGCATGTGTGTGTACATGCAAGTGCATGTGCAGCAAGCTGAAGGTGAGGGTGGGTGAGTTCCTTATGAGGAAGAAAATGGACTGGCCTAATTAAACTTTGGTTTTGGGGGATAGAAGGGTGTCCTTCCCCCCACCCCCAGCTTACACTGTGGAAACTTGTGTATAAAAAATTCTGAATGCTGGATTTCATTGCATTTACGTGTAATATAAGTGCGGTCTATAGCAATGGTGACTACTTCATGCAAGACATTTTTCTGGTTGTTGTACACATAACTTTAGAACAATTGTTGTAAACATGAGTTTTGAACAATGTCAGAAAAAAAACACTGCATTACGATTACATTACTGCAGAGAATTATAATGGTTACCAAAGTACTTGTCTTTCTAGTTAGTTTCCATCCAAAGAAATAAACAAAATCCTTATAATGGCAGTTTCTCCTTCATACAAGTTTAATTTCTGTCCTGGATTCTGTTCAAGAGATGTCACTTTTATTCTTTATAAGTACTGCAGTCAGACGTGCTACGCATTAAAGTGGAGGTTACTGAGGTGTGGTGACAGGGTCCAAAAAACACAAAACAGAGGTTCTCTGCAAATGCAGAATTTGTGAATATGTTACTGTAACTGAAACCAGATGTTTTTTTTAATTTAGTTTTTCATTCTTATTTTTGTTTCTGGATCTGTTGTCTATCTCAAGACTGTTCTTTTTGCAGGTACAGAGGAGCTTGGAACAAATTGCACAGTTTATCTTGGGGGGTTGAACTGTCAGTTTAGTCATCTACATCAAAGGATACATTAGTGTTTATGGTCTCATGGTCTTACTGGGTGATAAACATAAATTGTCTTCAGTTGATGGAAGTCACTAAGGCACAGAATAGTGCTCGGACTCTATGTAAGTCACTTAAAGTCAATTTGGGGAAGGTGTAGTCTTACCAGTGAAGGGATTCTCACTCACTCATCCAGCTTTCTTCTCTCGTGGTCTATCTACTGAAAGCTATTACTTGATTTCAACATAAATAAAAGATATGTTATACAGCTTTACTGATTTAAACTTGCTATTTGGAAAAGGAACTCAGCAGCCTCTCCCAAAGTTCTATTTTATTTATTTAACTTCCCTACCACCACAACGATCTATGTGCAGTTTAAGATGCCCTTAGTATGTTCACTTCAGAAGGCCAGTTCTGGCATCTGTCACGCAGTACTACTCATGCACTTTATGTGGTGTGAGGTATGTGGCAAGGTAACAGGGCTTCACTAGATGCTGTGATGAACAAGCAACTAACCAAAACAGGTGCACAAATGAACTGAACATTACATGTCAGTGCAATTCCTGTGTGCGTTCACTTGTGGAGATTCCTCCTGACAACAAGAGATCAAAATAATAAGTGATGTTGAACAAATTGGGCTGTGCTTACCTGTAGGAACTTCAGTCTACTGAGGAAGTCATTCACGTAGCTGCCCAGAGGCTTGAGGCTTGGGTAAGACTTACTCATCCATAAGCCTGGAATTTTGGCTTTCAAAATGCTGTTTACCACTTCTTCCAGTTCAGCAGACATCACGACTAGCCCCTAAAATAAATTTGGGAAGGGAAGAGATCAGAATACCTTGTCTCTACAACCTTGCTTTAACAATTAAACATAGCTCTTTGCCTAACAGATGTTACCAACTTCTAGCTAAGTCAGGAAGAACACTGAAAACACGAAGCATGGATGTAATGAATTTCATTCAATAGTTACTGTGGTCAGAGCTAGTAGTCAGTCACTAGACTGGTCAGGAAAAAGACTTAATAGACCATTTTGGAAAAAAAACTGCCCAGAATGGGAAACTGCCATTTCATCATCCCTCCTCAGAAATAAGAGTGATTAGTGAGTGTAAATTAATTACTGAGTTATTACTAAATGTCAATGCTTTTATAGTATTATTTAAAGTGTCCTCAAAACTGCAACATTGCTGCAAGTTTTTTAAATTGGCTGACTTTTCAGCTTGTGGTTTGGCTTTAAGAGGGAGAGGGGTGGTGGATCTTTTCTCTATTTCTATTAAAAAAAAAAAAAAATCACCTTCAAGGTAAGATAGGATAGATTTTTTAAAAAATAATCCAAACTGACTTTTCCCTGCTCCCCACCCTATATTTTACACAGCTGTAGCTTTCAATTCCCACTGAGAACAAATGCTGACTTCAGACAGTGCATTATTACTGTTGAGGGTTCCAGTTGAGGTGTTGAGAAGATTTGCCTTTAAGAAATTGTGAGGTGCTTCTGTTTTTTATGTTACTAAGGCACAAAAATATTGTGAACCTAGTTACTGTTCATTTGCTAGAAAATCTGTAGCTAAACGTACTTCATGGTTTGGTTTCTCTAGGCACAATAACATTTGTATATTCCCCAGATCAATAAATTGTGTTGGAATCCAGACTTCTAGTGTCTGAGTGACCTGAATCAGACTTCAGTGTCAGTTCTCTAAGATACTTAACTGATAGCTCAGAGATCAAGCCTAGGGTCTAATTATGTGCCCTTAAATGTATGTCTCACCTTTATTGCTTTCTGGATGTTAACACAGGAGTCACGTATTGTCTGCAGTAGTTTGTTAAAGCGTCCCATCTCTTGGACAAGCACAGTATTCATGCTTTGAGTGTAAGTGGTTGGATATTTTGTCATTGCTGCTTCAATGTCAAAGTCTGAAGGAAGTTTACTCAGGATGTCACCTGTGACTTCATGAACAACATCATCAGTGGATTTTGCACCACTACCAGACGCCCGAGACTAAAGGGAGACAAAAATTTAGGTTTAGTTTGTGTAAGAGAACTTGGGAGTGAGTACTTGAAATACAGGAAAACAGAGCTGTTCTAAAGGCATTGTTTAAAAGATTGTTACGGTTCCAACTCGGTTCCCCTGTAATTGAAATGAATTTGTTTCGTAATTTCCTGTATTATTGCAAGAAGTTATTAGCATGCGACTATCAAAGTCTGGTTTCCTACAGGTTTTTGACCTTTTAGTTTACCAAAATCTTGCTTCCACTGTAACTGAACCTTTCTGCCTGCATCTCTGAAGAAGCTGTGAGTGCCATCGGCTGGCCCACTGCTGTCAAATGACAGAGTAGTGCCAAGTTGTCCCACTCTCCCTTGGTGTGATCGCGTGCCCTCTATCTTCAGCTCTTCACGAGGCTTACAGGAACTACAATATCTAGATTGTACCTGGCTTATAAATGCAATGAAACTGGCCAAGAATTTTGAAAAATTTTAAAAGATGGTGGGGGAGTGGAAGTAATGTAAATTGACTGTGCAATCACAGAATCTGTGTTTCCTTCGGAAGATGGGCAGGAAAAATAATTTAAAAAAAAAGCCTTAAATTTTTTTTAAGTGGAATAACTTTCACTAGGATGACAATCCAAAACAATAAGGCACAGTATGAAATGAAAAAAAAATCTGAACATACGTGTAGAAAGAGGAAAAGTTTATGTTAAGATGGTGTGTGGTTTTGAGTCTTTTTACATACCTGCGTAAGAAGAATGTTATCAAATAACAGCTGTGTTTCTGACTGATCCTTGGTGATATCAGCATTTGCATTCATTCCAAATATCTCTGGGGAAGGATTCAGTGGAAGTGTCTTCGTATATTCAATATAGCTTTGGTACTGGAAAAAAAAATGAAAAAAAAGGCTCTAGATTTAGGGTGTAGACATGGCCCCACGGCTCATGACAGGCCACAAGCTCTGTTTCAAAACCACTACAAACTTTTCTACCGTACATTGTCTAAACTAAAAGATAAAATAGGATGTACGCAGGAGCTGTCTGCACCTCTCAAATTCCTTTGGTCCATTCACTTAACTCTGAAATCAAGATTGGCTTTGCTTAAATGATTTTTTTTTTTTTTAATTTTGACAGCTGCTGGAAATTCTCTTAAAGATAAAATGCTTAGTGCAAGAAACTCTAGACCTTTTCAAGCCCACTGCTTGCGAGCTGTCTATGTAGGCATTTTGCTGATATTTGACATAACTCTGCTGTGTGATAAGCTCCTACCTAGGTCTTTTCTATCACCAGCAGATATGAAGAGCTCATTCTCTTACACCTACTTTTTAGTGGCTTTAAGTTTAGAAGGCTTGGTTTCTCATTGTCCCCCAAGTGTGCAGTCTCATACAGTACAGAGTCAAATTAGTTGTATTTTGGAATTTTCTTTTGCATTTTTTTAATGTTACGTTCCATTAACGTTGTGTTACGCTATGTTACTTAGAAGTCACTGAAGCAACTAATAGAATGGGGGATTTTGCCACACAAGTGAGCAATGACAGCAGTAAGCACTGAAGCGCTTGTCAATGTGAGCAAAACGTTTTTTTTTTTTTTTTTTTAAGTAAGTTTGTAATTCCAGTATTCTCAGATACTTACATCTCCTTCGGGAGGAGCAAAATAAAGGCCACTTGAATCAAATTTATAATCTGTGTTTGCAATGATTTCCGATGAGAAGAACATGTTCAGAATACTACGGAGTGTACGCCGATCCCAGTCATCAGTGACTCTGCCACCGTAGTTACATTCTCCAGTCATATAGCGAAGGGCATCATATGGCACCTCCTAAAACAAAGGCAATAGAATACTCTGAGCCACAGCCTAGCACTTACCTGGACAGCCATATTGGTGTGGCTGTAAGTCATCCAGAAATCTGAGGAAACTTTACAAATTGCTAGTTGCCTCTGTTAGTTCATACTGGTACCATTGAGCTCCAGATCTTCAATACTTTAATAAGCCATCAAATCAAACAGTGTGGCTTCTTGTGAAGAAGGTGCTATTAGTGCCAAAATTTTCCACATTAATGGAAAGGGGAATCCCTGGGAATGGGTTCATGAAGAGCTTTTCCAGAACAGTCTGTATTTGCTTCGCTAGATGTATGTGTAAAATAAATATGGATGCTGCCAGAGGGCTATAGCTATGCTATAGTCCTATTCTTCAAGCCCACATTGAAAACAAACAGGGACACGTCCGTTCCAGCAAGCCTTCTGTGCTAATACAGAGACATGGGGTTTTGTTTTGTTTTATTTTTGAGAAAAATTAAAAAATAAAAATAAATCAAGTCCTGAGATGGGGAGTAGATCGCTTCATAGGCGCATGAAAAGAACAAATTATGGGTTATATGAAAAATTCTTTACAGAAATTAAGGGCCAAGAGCTAGTGGTACGGTAAGGAGTGGGATAAAATAGACCAGCTGAAGAAAGTACAGAGAAATCTGGTTGCTACAGACAAGTCATTAATCTTTCTGGGAGCAAATTGCTTCCTTTCCTGCTAGTCAATGTGTTTGCTCATAAACTATCATACAAGAGGAGGTCATCCCCCCCTGCACATTTGCTCCCCCGCCCCCCTCCCCCAAAGGAAAGAGAACACCCATGACTTCATGACATTGTTTTCTCATTCTGTATCACAAGTTACCTATTAACCACACCGATAACCAAAAACACTCCAGGCTGACAATGGTTTGACAATAACACCCACAGCCATAATTTAAAGGGTACTAGCTATAGTCCTTTGCTTAGGAAGCTGAAACACAAAGTATCAGGTCTTGCTAGCAAATTCTAGAGCATGTTGTATGAAACACTGCCTAGCTCAACAAACAAGGAAGGAAAAGTTGTGCCAAATTTAAACAGACTGAGTTCACTATTAATTTGCAACAGTCCAGCATCGAGAATTATTTCTATCACTGAGTAAATCACAGGGATTAGTTTAGTATGATATTTTACAGCTTGCAACTGAAGCTCCATGAGCTGAATCCCCTGCTTCTGTCTAGAGACAGGATACAATTCCAATGAATTAAGGCAACAGCATGTAACAGTCTGCTGTGTTTTGCATGGGAGAAATTCTAAACTGCCATCTGCAAGTTTCCCACATTAGTTATATACTGATCGTGGTACACTAGCCACTTAAAATGAACACTATTGGCACCACCGCAAATAGGCCTTAGTTTCTAAATCACTGCTAAAACTGTTGCCATGGCAACACTGAGCTGCACTGGCGCATGCACGAACAGTCCTAGAACATGCATGAGAGGGCACAGTCAGGGCTGTGGGAGGGTTCTGTACCTTGTACTGGTCAAGGAAGATGTGTAGCTGCTGCACACTGATGCGCAGATCAGTCTCGTTGAACTCGTAGGGAATGTTCCAACCCAGCGGCCCAAACTTCCGCCTTTCTTGCACCAGTGCGTGGAAAAAGCAGAGGCCATACAGCAGTGTCTTAAACTCAGCCTTAATATCAAACACAACAACATGAATACTTAATGTCTGTTTTAAACATTTTAACAGTTTCATTTTTTTCCCCATGTCCTGACTCGCTCAAAACCCAGAAGCTCCTGCTCCAGTAACATACTATTTGTGATTGATGGGTAGCATTCCTTGACACAAAAAGGCCTTCAGTAGGAAGTCATCAGATTGTTTAAAGCGCTGGTTTTAAATTTTCTTTTAAACCAGTGTGAACCCTCAAATCAATTTTATTCTTAAATCTATATACCTATGTGCATGTAAGATAATAGAACATTCACGCACCACTATGTATATAAGACCTTTGAAATTTTATTACACCTTCGTATTATAAAACATAGCTCACATACTATTCCTGAATTTTTATCTCGTTATCAAGAAATATTTCAGGCCTTTAAAGAAACCTTCAGGTAGGAAGCTTTGGTTTGTTTTGTTTTCTGGTGAGACTATTTAGCAAAGTAGATGACCTCAATTAAAAGAACTGTGCTATTTATGATATATTAAAAAAAAAAAAAAAAAAAAAAAAAAGGTAAAATATTCTTGGCCAAGTACGTGTGCACACAGAAAGCTAATTATGAAGGCAGTGGTTTCTGAGTCCTACTTAAAAAGGGATGTAGGAAAGACATTTACTTAAGAATTCTATAAACCATGCAGTGCAATCACACGGCCCTCTCAATTAAACAGTGGACCTGATTTTGCCTTTTTGATCTAATTACTTGCTAAAAGAGCATTCACATAAATGAATACAAGATTCCACAACCTTGCTGCAGATATGTACTAGCAAATTTTGTGTGTGTGTGTTAGAGAGCCATAACCTTAATACCATGCCACAAAAAAACTCAATTGAAGTAGGTGGCAAGCAGTAAAATAAAAATGAAATTCACTTCACTACTCTCCTTGCTCAAAACCAGTTTCATTATAGCAAAGAACAACTATTTAATTTGGTACTATTTTTTTTCTCTGCAGAGCATATATACAGAACCATCAGAGTTGTCTTTGACTGCTTTACAAAGAAACATCACCAATACATTCTAACCGTTTTTTTGCAGCTGTTGAAAAAGTTAGGATCAGATATTGGGTCCATCAGGTATGAGCGGATTATATTAGCCCGTAAACCTTTTGGTGCTTCATTAGTCATTTTCACTCCATTCTGCAGTACAGCCACAGGAAAAGTGGGAGATGGGTAACTGGTGAGCCAAATTCGGAAATCTGGATGTGTTGTATCAGGGTTTAGCTCCTACAATAAACATGTTAAAAACAATTAGAAAACATGGTAGTTGAATATACAGCTTAAGTGTTATTACTAAAGCAATTTTTTTTAATTACTGCTTTTTTGGTGGAAAATACACAAGTCCAAAGTTTAATTTCTTAAATGCTTGTATGTGATTATAGTGAAATTCACAATTATGATAACTTCCATTCTACATCTGGAACATTTTTTTTCAAGGCATCAGTATTTTGAACTAAAATTTGTTCTCTCTGTGTATGATTACGGAATATATGAACAACAATGCGTGCAGGCTTTGCACTGCAAGAACAATAGAATGTATATTTTGCATATTTACTGTTGTATAGCTCTTCTGGGAAGGGCTGTAGTAATAATATGAAAAAAATATTAACATCAGAAAATTATTAAGTCAAGAGAGAGTATGAAAAGCAAGAAATGTACTCTATTACGTCTTCAGAAACCTTTAGATGTTCAAGTGTAAAATTCTTTAGCATACTGCTCTTTTGCAGCAACATATAAAGAAAGGTCTTGGCCTAAAGAGACTGCTGTAGTGCAGCACAAGAATACACAAGATCCATAGTGTTTGTGAACACTTCCTTCTCCAGTAGGCAGACGGAGATAGACCAATATGCCATGATTCCCCTTATATAATGGGAATTGTCCCCTTATATAATGGGAATTGTCACCAAGTATGTTAAGGTGATGCGGCCTCACCTCAAGTACTGTGTGCAGTTTTGGGCACAACAGTATAGCAGGGACATCAAACTGTATCCAAAGGAGGGCTACAAAGATGGTGAAGCGTCTGGAGGGGAAGGTGCATGAGGAGCAGCTGAGGTCCCTTCGTTTGTTCAGCCCAGAGCAGAGCAGGCCCATGGGAGGCCTCATGGCGGCCTGCAGCTCCCTCACGAGGGGAGCGGAGGGGCAGGCGCTGAGCTCTGCTGTCTGGGGACAGCGACAGCACCCGAGGGAATGGCATGGAGCTGGGACAGGGGAGGGTCAGGCTGGGGGTTAGGGAAAGGTTCTGCACCGAGGGTGGTCAGGCACTGGAATAGGCTCCCCAGGGAAGTGGGCATGAGCCTTACGGAGTTTATGAAGCATTTGGCCAACGCGCTCAGACACTTAGTCTAATTTTAGGGTAGGCTTGTGCAGACCCAGGAGTTGGACTCCATGATCCTTGTGGGTTCCTTCCAACTCAGGATATTCTATGATTCTAGGCTGGCTTTTCATCTGCCTAGATGGATCAGACATGCCTCCAAAAGTAGTTATAAGAATACTTATTTTTACCTCACAGACTCTTTCCAGTGTTGGCATCCATGAGCTTGCTAGATGGCAGTTTTGCAGAACTATCCACGTTCCTTCCTTTACAGCCTTCTCTATCATTTTCATGGCTACTGGGCCTTGGCCTTGACCAAGTGACAGAGAACTAAGCTTTGTGTCACTGTATCCCTGCATATATATATTATACATTATAAGTAAGGATGCTATTGCATAAATACAAGAGTTCACAACTGTATGTATTCTTGAAATATTTAATGTAGAGTATATTTTAAAATCCAGTTTAAATCTCTTTTTCATGTCACGTCCTATCTATCATCTCCCAGCAAAATGCTACACTACACATCCATTTCATATTGAACTGTGCAGTTCTGACAGTTTCAAAATACCCCTGAAAACAGTATGCTCTTTAAGCATGTAGACAATCCATTTTAAAATACAGGACATATTTTAAGCTTGGTGGCTGGAGATTTGAGTAGAAGATTTTTGTCATTCTCAATAGCACAGAATTCTGATGGAGTAGTAGTCAGGAAGTGCAAGAAACACATCTTAGCAAAACTCACCAACTTTGTACTGTTATAACAATACTCTTCTCCATAACTACTGATCTACACTGGGGATTTTGTTTGTTTGTTTTGTTTTAGACACCATGGTAATAATGGCCAAAGCAAATGAAAAAAATCCACATTTGAATTCTGGGGTGAAAATTGCACCTGCGATTCTAAGATCCTGTATTACTACACTGCTTTACAATTAGGTCATTAGGAAAAAAAAAAAAAAAAAAAAAAAAAAAAAAAAAAAAAAACATAATGCTTAGTAGAAAAAATACTATTTTTGGATAAGATTTGTTACAGTGAAAGTTTAAACCATTACATTTTTTTCTACCATTTTCCATTTGAGATTCCACAAGGTAATTAAAAGGATCATTATATCACAACATTAAAGACTATTCCAAAATATTTAACATAAAATTTTTTACAAGCACTGGACAAATCATTCCTAAAACCAATCCAAAACAATTAGTGCTTTGTGTTAAAAGGAACACACATATCATCTACCTTAAAAAAATAAAAAATAAAAAAAAAGGAGATATTAAAATACCTGATCATAAGCAAACTTAACAAGGGCTGCCATGGGGTCAGCACCAGGAGAAAGTATAAATATCAGTGGTGCACAAGAGTGGCTGTCAGAAAATGCTTTTGACAAATCAAATGGAGGTGGATCAATAAATGGACGGCCCAGGTTGTGAATGATAAATTCCTGCACCATTGGTATTATCTAAAAAAAGGAAAAAGAGAATTTAAATGTCCTATTTATGTGTAAGCGTTAACATCTGTTACACTGAACATTTTAATATAAATGTCAAGGACAGTATTCCTGTATGGAATAGTAGGCACAACTGCAGTCCCAGAGTAATAAGTGATTTAGCATGTGCAACCTGAGGCAAAAATAGCCTCAGCTCAAAGATGCTCTAAGGATGAAATAGGAAGTCCTATGCAAATGACCCTTAATATCATTTCTGTCCCCATATCTGGACAGACTAATGTGTTTGTATAAGAAGCTTGATTTTTTTTCTGCATGCCCTCCTCTGTATTATGGAGTGGCTTTCAGTTTTCAAGTCTCATAACTGAGCATGGCTAAAGTGATAGTATCTTGGCTTAGCAAATTGCTGTGTATCAATTTCTATACACTGATGGTTTTACTTCCTACTGAAGTTAAGTGGGCTCTGTAGCAAGAATGAGAGAGAATTTATAAGACAGCTTCAAGCTTTGGTCCTGTAAACAGTTATAGATATATTTCTCTTAAATATCACCATTTATTTTGTGTCTGGACTGAATAACTTTAAAACACATGGTAAATATTTTATAATTTTTACTCCCACTTTAAAGAATAGCAATAGTATTTACAAACATACTACTGAGATTTGATCTCTGAACATGACATTCAAGAAATGCTAAAGGTTTCAAACAGCAACATTAATTCAACTTCTTTGGTCATAACCAGTGTATTTTTAATTTTTTAATGTAAAAGATATGTGAAATTGCTATTTTTTTTAACTTGCATTTTTAACATTTCAATTATAAAACTTTTACTTTTCATATTGCGTTAGTTTAGGTGCTTTCAGTTAATAAATACATAGTGTGACAAAGTATATAGAATGTGACAGGAAAAAAAACAGTAGGTTCATTTCTCTTGATTATCCTGTTCATAGAATCACCTGTGCTTTTGCTTACTTTAAAGTCCACTCTGACACAGGTGCAATGTGTAACCAATTAGTAAAGTACCTTAAATTTGAGAGCAGGAAGCAGGTGGGAGCTCTAGGCTGTACTAGTTGCAGGCTGTTTAAATGGAGATGCTTATGCAAGAGCTTGCTTCTTCTTCTAAGCTTTTGAGGGACTTTAAAGAGATGTATGAGTATGACAACCGTCTAAAAACCTTTACAAATTGGCCTTTTGTGAAGAACTGCAAGTGCACTCCAGAGAATGTAAGTCTGAAAATGGATATTTTAACTACGCCTTATTCTTGGTGTACTATGACTGAATGTAAAGTTGTTGTTAAATTTATTCACTTTCAAGAACAGCTACAGGCCTCTGCTAAGCTGTGGTGGTTTTACCTTACTAGGCTCTCTCACTTCCTTCCTCAGAAGAGGAAGGTAAGAAGAAATAGAAATAAACTCATTGGTTGAGATAAGGATAGTTTAATTAAAGGGAAAATAACTATTAAGGGAAAATTATTATTAGTTACATAACTTAACTAAAGGGAAAGGGGAAAAGGGGAAAACAACAACAAGCAAAGGCAGTGTGGAAGTGCAGAGGAAATAAATTACTCTCTAATTCCTACCAACAAGTGATGCTTGACCATATCCTTGAAGCAGGGCCTCACCGTGTGTAGCTGTTGTTCAGGAGGACCGATGTTTTCACAGCGAGAGCCCACCCCTCCCTACTTCTTCCTTTTTCCACCTTTTATTGCTGAGTGTGACATCATATGGGGGAATAGGCTAAAGTTGTACCGGGGAGGTTTAGGTTGGATATTAGGAAGAACTTCTTTACTGAAAAGGTTGTTAGGCACTGGAATGGGCTGCCAAGGGAAGTGGTTGAGTCACCATCCCTGGAGGTCTTTACAAGACGTTTAGATGTAGAGCTTAGGGATATGGTTTAATGGAGGACTTGTTAGCGTTAGGTCAGAGGTTGGACTTGGTGATCTTGGAGGTCTCTTCCAATCTAGATGATTCTGTGAATATCCCTTTGGTTGGTTTAGGTCAGCTGCCCTGGTGATGTTCCTTCCTCACCTCTTGCCCACACCCAGCCTGCTGGCTCTAAGGGGGTGGCATTAGAGGGAGCCCTGATGCTGTGCCAGCACTGCTCAGCAGCAGACACAACACTGGTGTGATACCACTGCTGTTCTAGCTACAAGTGCACCATAATGGGCTGCTGCAGGGAAAGTTAACTCCATCCCTGCCAGACCCACTACATAAGCCTGAGAAGAAAATCTGAATACTTTCTTCTGTTCCCTTCTCAGAGATGCTGTAGTTGGATCACTATACATTTCTGTCTGGTCAGTTCACTATTCTAGCTACAGAATTAAGTATAATTATTTTTCTTGCCTTTAGTTCTTTGTTTTTGTCACTTAAAATTTAATGTATTGTACTAAGTATTGTTTCTGCTTGCAAATTTTCTTTTAGAAGTCATCCTAACAACTACTCATCCTTTAGGAAGGATGGAGCAGCAGAATGATCATGACTTAAAAAAAAAAAAAAACTATGCAGAAACTTGTTCACTACTTTTAGCACTCTCTGATCCTTTACTAGTTGCTTATTTGCCTGCTTGCAGTACTCACTTAAAACTTGTTTTCAGCCTGATCTCTGCTGATAGATACTGTGGGGAAAGGCGTTTGTGCAAGCTCTCTGAAACAGTTTACTAATGTGAACACAAGCAGTGTGTTGGGTCAAGCTCTAAACTTCCAAACTGCCATTTGCAGATGGCAAAGGCGGGCTTTGTACACTGTCCAAATGCAAATGAACCAGATGTGGCAAAGTGCTTCTTTTGCTTGATAGAACTGGAGGACTGGAAACCAAACGATGACCCATGGTAAGCACAGATGTAACAATGTTCAAGTATTCCTCCCCACATCTTTAGCAACATCCCCTTACTCATTCTAAAACTACCAATTTCCTGAACAGTTAACTGAACTGATGCCTACTGAAAGTTTATCTTACCCAGTAACCTTGAAATAATTAATTTGCTAATTATACCCCCCGTGCAATTTTTCAGTTCATTGATTTTTGCTTCCAAAGAGCGTGTTTTTGATTCAACAAGGCAGATGATTTTCTCAACATTGTAAACATAATCTAAATCTTCCCTTGTAATCGTCCTGGCTCACAACTAAAGGAACTAGCTTGTATCTGAGATCCCTAAAGTTTATCTCATGTCCTATAAGATAAATTTTTCTACTAATAGGTAGTAGAAGTACTAACGAGACTGGTCTGTTTAAGTTAATTTCTGGAAATTTAACTTTCCTGGTTTTAATATCTGTTCTTCTTTTATTTACATTGCAGGGAGGAACACACAAAACATCACAGCTGTGGCTTTTTATCTCTTACTAAGAACTTTGATGACCTGACAGTGGAGGAATACTACATGTTAGAGATGACACGGTTAAGAACCTTCCTTGTAAGTGCTGACCAAATGATCTTAATATGTACAGTCTACCATTGCATCTTACAAGAATTTGTCTTTAAGACTTTCTAGCATTAGCAAGGGATGATGGTGTAGGGCTAGAACAGGACTTTGTCTGAAGTAACGAATAACGTGTGTTATTGACTCTGAAACCTAAACACTTCTCAATCCAGTCTATTGTCTAGTTTATGAAAGGAAACCTGGTTCCTTTAGAAATGTTTTTCCAATAACTCTTTTCAGCAGAAAAATTATCTTGTGTGATAATCCTGGAAACCCTACAATAACCAGCTCTATCTTTCTCAGGAGGGATGAAAACCACATGTGACAAGACAAAATTTGACTGGGCTATTGATTAATTCACGTGTCCAGCTTTACATGAAATCACTGTCTAATTAAGCTGCTGGACTTTCAAGCCTATTTCAAATGTTTCACAGTTTTTCAGTTCTAATCCTCTCTACTTTTATTTTGTGCAGGCCATGCTGTTGACATATACAAAAGCGCACACAACTGAGCTGCTGTGACTAATAGTCTTTGATAATGATCCCTTATTGCTTTGAATAGTAATAGAGAACCAAGTGAGACAACTTCCCTGATGGGACAGATTTACAGTACCCCCATACTCTGTACCTTATCTCTTTGTTGGCTTTGCACACATAGGATCTTTACCTTGCTGATATTGTTTAGTATTGAAAATATACCTGGTGTCTGTAAAGGTTAAGTATTTAAATTCTATACATAACAGACTCAAATAATTAAAAATAAAATCACATGTCTCAGTGGGAGAAGTCTGATACCTCAAAAGATGGACTAAGGGTGAAAATGAGGTTATCTAACTATAACTGAACAGCGGATTATTTAGAGGAGTCTTTCAAGATACAAGAAGGGTCTAAGCTAAACTATACCTTTATTTTTATCTAATAAAATTAGAAAAATGGAAGTGGCAGGTTCAAGCAGGGACATTTAGCCCCCAGGAATGCCCTAATCAATAGCTTAAAGGGCTACACACTAGGGCTGTCTAGGGTTGATCTGCAGCATGCTGCCGTATTAAAGCATTGATATCCTAATGCATTTTTTCTGTTAAGCAAGATTATGCCTCTTCACACAAAAGTAAAACTGAAGATGCCCTCCCTGGTGTGATTTTAAAATACAGCTAAACAATGGGTTCACAATTTAAAAGGATACCAGATATAACCAAAAATTTACTCTGAAATGAACCCCACTGGCAAGGCTGGTGGATGAGTTTCTGAATCAAATGGGGATGGATATGTATATGAAATATATGCTAAACTGCATGTTTCAGACTGCATATTGTTGACCAAAGCCAAAAGTAGACTTCTAAGCTAGAACCAGTGGCAGATCAATGTGGTTTTGAGGATCTAAGTTCTGAACATTTTTGAATTTAAAATGTTTAAAATGTTTGTCAGTTAAATTTCTCAATTGAGAATTTCAATCTTTTGCTTTAAGTGCAAGACTGGCAGAAGCATAATAAACTCTTTTGAAGAAGAAGTCACTGCAACTAGGAAGCGTCTTGTAGACAACTTTTCCAAACATCAATACGCACCAGAACTGCCAGTGCTTCTACATGCTGATCCAACTTCCCAACCTTCTGAAAGTTCATGCTACCAGTCCAAAAAAATCCAGAAGTGAAATGTAAAGACTGACTGTGAAAGTTTCTATTCTTTATATGGTACTAATATTCCTATTTTTATGCAAAAACTAATGTAAAGCTGAATAGTTGTGTGAGAAAGCATAGGAAACTTTTTATATACTCTCTAGGACAAAGGTCATAACTGTTTGTACTAACTCCTATCCTTCACAATGTGTTTGTCATGGCTAGGAGTGAAGTACTACTAGTCTCATTAGCCTGTGAATATATGAAAAATGTTTAAATACTTATTCTGGTTTAATAGGTTGAACTTTTTGAATAAAGATTCATAACTCAGTTCTTATTGTGATATGTGCTATGTTCAAGCCTTTGAGCTAGACTCGGATCAGAACTGTTCTGCTTCAAAACACTTTCCATAGAACAGAATGGATCTGTCTGCAGTAATCCCTACTTCTAAGCACCTATGTTATCTGTTTCTGCTTACCACTACATTATCTTCCTAGACCAGTTACAATTTACCATAGTGACATCTAGCAAAAAATTACGGAAGTGAAAAATACTTGGTGTACTGCAAAAGGCAAGTCCAGGCTTGTAAGACCTCCTTGAGGAGGAAGTGCTCAGGGGTTTGGGTACACAACAAAATTTAACAAGATCTAATGGCCTAGACTTCTGGTTTAAAAAGTCTGCTCATTATACTTTGTCTCTTTTTTAAAAAAAAAAATCAATGAATTCCTATTTTCCATTAAGATAGACAATTCATGGTTTTGTCTGGGATAAAGTTTCTGCTTGGAGGCTAATATAATGCTGTCTTCTGGCTTTTTTTTTTTAATGGAAGTAGTGGTAATAACACAAATGTTTTAATTGTTGTATAGTGCTTACTTTGAGTCAGGGACTTAGCTTCTTATGCTGCCCTGCCAGTGAGGAGTCTGGCGGTGCACAAGGAGCTGGGAGTGGACACAGCCAGGACAGCTGACCCAAACTGACCAAATACCTCATACCATAAGATATCATGCTCAGCAATAAAAGGTAGGATAAAGGAGGAGAGGATACATCTGGAGTGGTAGTGTTTTTCTTCCTGAGAATTTTCTTTAATTTTCTTTACCTTGTAAGCTGTCTTTACATCAACACAAGTTCTTTTACCTTCCTGACTCTATCACCTGACTGGGTAGAGTAGTCACTCCACACTGGCTGTGTGGTGCTTAGCTGCCTTAGCTAAACCGTGATAACAGTTGAAATACACGCTTGCTTTTGGTTTCTAAGACAAATTTTGAATAACATGGGAGTTTTGTACATACCTTGTCAGGTCTCAGGCAGCGAATGATAAGCATCCTTTGGAACTCCCCCAGCTTGTCTTGCCACTCTGCAGGAAAATTCTCATGCTGGGGATCCTGAAAACACAAGTATTCCAGCTTTGTTTAGAGTACGTGTGGATTACAGATAGTAGGACTAAATTATCTTAACTTGACACATCAATACATCAATCCATGATGTATTTTTTATTAATCTGCAGGAATGGGGTTGATATGTTTTTTTGTTACAAAATCTTTACATCTGGGAAGCTTCTATTTTAGCAGAGAAGTCAGTCATTTCTAGGTGCTTAAAATATAGGAATACAGGAAATAAAATATACCCTTCACCTCTAGGAAGAAGTGGAAGAGATGAGACAGAATAAACATGAAAATGTATTTAACCTACTTCTTGCTGTGTTAGAGCTGAATTATGGAGTCAGTCTTTGATATTACAATGACAACCATATGCTCAATCACAATGACACTATAGTATTACTTGATAATCCTGAATTAGGTTGCATCTGAATGCAGGAGAACAAGAATTGGAAAGTTAAGTCAAACAATGCACCAGAGAGCTTGCTTTGTGAATGGCCTATGAATATTCCAGTTATGTTACTGCACTTCTCAGACTAGAATAGCAAAGGTGGTGTGGCATGTGTTAACTTATTAGACTGAAATGTAGCACCAGCTGTGTATGCCTTTCTGGAAACTGGTATTACAACTCTGTCAGGGAACCTCTTAAGCTTGCCTGTAGAGGGTTGGGCACAGAGGTATGCAGATAGACTTGCACTAACTTTATTCTGAGCAATTTTGGTTTAACAAATCAAGTCACAATGGAACACACATTCCGCAAAAGACCTGTACCCTGACCCTCTCCCTCTCCCAATTTTTAGACACTCAATTTCAGATTGGAATCCAGAACGCTGCATTTTTTTCTCTTTGTAGGTACCTGATAATCTACCTTTTCTAGGTACCTTTTCATCTAGCACTCAGGATTCAGTAACAATGTTTCTGGATGCAGTGTTACTGATTATTAGATTCTTTGTCAGCTAATTGATGATCTGTTTCTATAGATCCTGCTTTTTAATGCCTCTTAAATGAAGGAATTTCTATTTATTTCCGTTTGGCTGTTTGAACTGCTAGTATTGTTAATTTGACTATCTATAAGTCACATGGATCTTAAATCTTTACTTCTGAAAGTTACCACCTTTGTGTTGCTTTAAAAAGCTATAATCTCAGAGTGTACAACCAAGTAGTCTCTTCCTCAATCTCCATTTCAAAGGCCATCACTTCTCTGTTCTGGTGACTATTTTCTGAAGAGGAATTTAAGCTCTCAACTTGCTATATATTTTTGTAAATGCTAAATGACAGCTTTATTTCTGCTGTTTGCCTCTTTCCTGTAGTCTGGACAACTGAAGGAGCCAAACCTGCTTAGTTTCTTTAATTTCTCTCATCATACAGTTATGAGCATTTCCAACTAAAAATCCATTCTTTTTCTCTCTGCATCCCTTCAGTCCTTTGTTAGAGGAAGAATTTCTAAATCCTTGAAACTTAAAATGGATAAAACAATCTCTTTGAAATGGTTATAAGAGGTCCTGTGCCATTTGGCTGAATACTGGTAAAAAACTTTCTTTTGTTAAGTAATGGTGATGAGTGTTTCAATGGACTAGCATAAATGCACAGTATTATCTGAATATCAGAAGCAGTTATGGTCAGATATGGTGCCCATAGGAAAGATGGTAATGCTTAAAGTCATTTCATCAGGAGGCATTTGTACAGCGAGCACTTCATACATCAAGAAGCAGAAGGGGGGGGGGGGGTGAGTATGATTTAAAAAAACGTTTATAGTAAGATTTGACATAAAGCAAGTGCCCAAATGGAGTAAAATTTGTCTATAAAGCTTAAATTTTAATTAAACAGTGAAAATATATAAAGTCTTTCATGCATAACTGTGACTGTCAGACTTGGATATAGAACACAGAAATCGCATTCTAGTTTCTCTACAAAATTCTCTGAAATCGCATTCTAGTTTCTCTACAAAACAATTGTGTTGTTGATGATTTTCTTTTAAAGACTTAGGAAAGCAGCATACTATGTAATAGCATGAAAAGGCTGACAAGGCACAATGGTTGTGTTCAATTTAACAAATTTCACTATCACCTTACTACTGCAGGTTTTGTACCTTTTTTTTCCAGCCCAATTCAAATAATGACTTGGTATTCAGAAGCCACATGACAATTTGGCAATCATCTACAACTACACACCATTTGCTTAAATATTTACATTAATATATGCAAGAGCATACCATGTAAAATGACAGCACTTTCTTTTCCCTGAATAAATATTTTCAATGCATTAATTAGTTCATGAATGCAAGCAATCAGGAATGTTAACATACCAAGCTGTCATATACCAGTTTCCATCCATCCTTAAGTCGCATAAAATTCTTACGAATGTTTGTGAATTGTGGCAAGTCTTCTAGTCGACAAATTTCATCCCATGATTGTGGAGGAAGCCAGGTGCATGGATTAGAGAAGGGATTGTCCAAACCTATCCCACCAGTCAACAGAAATTTCCACTCACTCTCGTTAATCTACAATGAAAAAACACAGCTCTCAGGACTAAATAAATAAAATCAACTGTTTTCAGTCCATTAAGCAGAAAATCAAAACATTTATCTGAGTTATTACACTAGTTTAAAAAGCTTCATACCAAAAGCCTATTTCAAAAGCATTTAGTGTCTGGCTTTCAGTTAAGCATGAATCTAATGAACTGAAAAAAAAGATATGAACTGCCCATTTCTTAGAATCACCTGTGTTCCTGACTTGGGGGAGTGAACAATTTTAACTGACTAGATTTTTAGGCAAAGTTCTATTTGTTAGATGCATTTTTTAATTCCCGAATTGTTGAATGAATAATAATAAAACAGAAATATTTCTGGTAACCATATATCTTGAAACATTTTCCTACAATGCAAGCCTAAATATGGTAGGCTACTATCAGCCTATTACATGTCCCATTCCTTTCTCAAAATTCTTTTATCTCAAAATCTCTTTGGCTTAAATTTGTCAATCCAGGTTTCTGCATCTATGATTATTACTGTCAGCTCTTTCAAGTATTCACTTCTATGTATTCCCCAATGCAAAAAGTTTGTGTCTAAATTCTTAAATGAAAGTGAAACAGAAACCCCCAAGTACCTCTAAGTTCCATTTTGCAGAAAACAGATAAAATGGATAAAAAAAAAAATGATAAAATGGGTGTATTTCACTTTAAAAAAATCCTAGTAAAGAAATATTTTTGTAAAGAGTTACTAGAAATCAATAGAATTCATTTGATACACGTGTTTGATTTTCAGGAATTCTTTGTAAATATTAAACACATTTAGCACCCTAAGTAAAAAACATGAGTAGTTTCTTAAATCAATGGTTACAGTTCATTTTTCTATGCTGGTAGAATACTCATAACATGTTACAGTAAAATTTTGGAAACTGTTGACTGTTAGAATAATATAGGCTAGACTTAGATTTAAGTAATGTTTAGAAAAACTATTATCACCTAGTTTGGACTTGCCAGACCTGTTTGTTACATACTTATTTTATTCTAGAGATTATTTTTCAATGCTTATAATTACTTATTAAAATCAAACACCTCGATTATGGATTATATATTATTATATATAAACTTATTTTTCTATTTTATCTTCTAAATTCCTATTACTGATAGGCTGCATATGCAGTTTTATATACATATCATACCAAGCTGCAAATTATTTTTAGTTACCAATTTTTCGTATTTCAGAAGATTCACAGTTAGACAAAAAGAGAAGAGCAGCTTGTCCTTTTCAAACAGTGAGCGACAGACATTGACATAAAGTGAGTAAGTAAAATGATCCTTGAGAATCTTCAACCTAGAGATGTCAGGAAAAGAACAATCTTCCATTAATATCACTAAAGCTTGTGTATTCTGGAAACCTATTACAAACAAATTGGATTTCCTTTGGTGCAATAAACTCTGGTCAATTACCCCCAAAAGAATCATTAAATATATGTTCCAAGTTATGAGCAAAATAACAAAAATTATTTAAGTGGAATTACATTTTAGTAATGTGTTTTTTTAGAGGAAATGAGAAGTCCCTTTTGAGAGGGGTACAAAACAACAATGATCTTAAAATTCATTATGAACATAAATACCAATGCCAAAATCAAACCAGCCTATTTTAATGGTCATTTGAAGTATGTTTCCCATTCTACAGGCTATTTTCCTCAATACACTAATACAAATATATTAAAAAGTTGTGATTTATTATCAATACATTTCTTTAAAAAACAAGCAAGGAGACCACCTAAGGCCTCCTTGGGGGTTGTTTTACAAAAGTTTAAGTTAAATCATTTGAATACCTAGTCAAAATAATGAAAAACCCATACAAGTGATTAGAAATGCAGATACTGAATTTGCATCATTATTTCAAATTCTTCTTTCAAGGTAATAACAAAGATGTGGAGGGGTGCAATGTTTTTTTTCCAGCTATCTAGATCACCAGTCCTTTGGCAGGTAGTTATTCTGAGGGTATTCTTCCACTTCAGACATGGTGATCAAAAAAAAGTTTGTCTGTTTCTTGAAGACATGCATATATGAAATGAAACGTACCTTTCATACATGAAATGAAATTTAAAGTCATAGCAAGTGGACCATATTTATCTATCTGGTACTTTGCAATTTCACACATGACTTGAGGTACCAATTACTAAATAGAAATAGTGGAATATGTTGCACCTGTATTATATCATACCATTTTGTTTCTATGAATAAATTATCTTCCAGAAAAATACCTGACAAGTACAAAAAATATTTTAAAATGCAATGTCTGACCCAATACACTTTGGAGAAATAACAGTAACATTTCTGGAGTAACAGTGAATACATCGCCAATTACAAATGGCAAATTATCACTCTTACCTTGTTTGTAAAACCTCTGATTTCTCGGAATTATCTATAGACATGATGAAAAGGTTAATAAACCACATGAGAGAATACTGGTACATAGGCTCAATGTTGGCTAGATCAGCTATAGAAAAAAACAAGATTGATGAATGTATAGCAATGGGACGATAGCCCATACGAGTAGCATCAATCTTCTTTTCTGTTTCTTCAGCTACTGCTTGCTTTTCAGAAATCTCATTAGCCAGAACTTTGGAAGAAGACAGTATCTTAATAGCAGTTTCATCTTCCAAAATATTTCCTTCTGAAGCTGAAAGAACTTCTAAAATCTTGTCTTCTATTTCTTTTAGTTGCCTAAAATAATATACAAAATTTGTCACTTATGAAAATTTGTCATTTTCTGCTAGTTTCCATAACAGATAACATGTAGATTCTATTTGTGCTAGGTATATATAATAAAATTTTTATTTTGGTCATTAAACATTACCTCACATTTCTGAAAAATTAAGCTAATTTCAGGCTAAAAATTGACGGTATTATTGCAAATGGAAAGGGAGAAAGTGCCACAGTACTTTGAATGCTGCACATTTCATGCTTTGCCCTACAGGAAAAAATGCCTTTTGCATGTACAATCACTGCAAAAGTACCACACAATGAAAGAAAGTCTAAAAAAATCCATTAATATCTAATCAAAATCTGCAAGAGCAGAAAGTCGTATGTCAACAACTTCAAGAAAGGAACATATTAAAATGGAGGACAGGATCAGGAATTACATTTTGCAATTACACAACCCCCTGTTAAGCTCTTTAACATTTTATTATAATCCCAGAAACAGTAAACCATCTCAGTGAAAGAAAGCCAAAACCAGTAGGAATATGAGTAAGACCATGCATCCTAATCAGCCTTTAAAAAACAAACAAAAACAGCAGTCTTGGATTTCCTGTTAAAACTGATACGCGTTATAAAGTATATGAAGTGTATTTTCTATGCTTTATATTTTCTTACACTAAGACCTGCTTCTGTCTAGCAAGGGAAGTTATCTTGATACCTTTTATTCTCAGCTCCTTGAAGGATGAGAGCTTGTTTTTCTTCTTCAAGATCTGGCCTTTCTCTTGCAACTACAATTCCAAGAAGTTGATCCTGCAGTCCTTCTGAAGTTATCATGAAATTCAATAATGTTACCTGTTAGAAGAGATATGTTTTGAAAGAGAGCCATATGCAATTCAAAAGCTTATTCTTTTTTAATTACTCATGTAATATTCTTAACCAAAATTTGAAATTAATGGAGGATGAGGGTTTAAGATGGAGTTGGCTTTCCAACACAAGGATTAGTCCAGAACGCTATACATTCTTGTTGCAGCCTTCTCATGGTCAGAATTCCATTCTATTCCTCAAAATTACATGGAATTCAGTGCTTCAAGTGATTGGTCCATATGCCATGGGTGAACAATTGTACATATAAGAAGGATCTTCCCATTTTATACCTGTATGCATTACATAGTTTTCACTAGAGACATTTCTATGAATCGAAGATTCAACTTAATGTACAGATTTTGTAAATAAATTTGCTGTTGTTTTCAAAAATCATTTAACCTCTACATCCCACTGTAAATGGGATGCTGACACTGTATTTTATGAAAATATAGATGAAGACCCACACAAATGAAATATTATGGTGCTTAGAAACATCTTATTTAAAATCTGCGCTGTTTTCATAAAGTAACTGGAAACATACATGCTGGAGTACTACTTCAAGCTAGTAGTGCCTATCCAACATAAATTTTCTCCCTTTAATGGCCCTGTTCACATGCAATTTGTGTTGTTGTTATTACCAAGGGCATTTGTATCCTAGAAATAGCATAACACAATTTTCTCTTTTTCATGGGAAAATATGTGACAAATATATATAATTTAAAAGAATTCCTATGCTGTGACATATTTATAACCAATCCAGTAAAAGCCATATCCTCTGGTTGAAGTGGTAGAAAAGCATAGTGTTGCACATGTGAAAGGTGAAGAATACAATGTAGCAGGAGGCTAGAAAATAGTTGATGCACACAGTGCAAAACCAAGGAAATTTACTTATCAACTTAAGACTGATGAAATAATTGGTTTTAAGGAACCACCTAATAGTGACTACAGATTCTCTCTGGGCTTCTTGGTGGGCACAGATGATTGTTGACTACTATTTCAAAAGAACATTGAGCTTGAACCTCACGATCAGTTAGGATACAGGATACCTGTAAAATCGATTTGTCTTGATCTGCTTACTTCACTAATAATGCCTGAAAATTGTCAAAGTATTGATGTCTTTTTTCATAAGTTTTGTTTATAAAATTAGGAGGGATAATATTCTAACATTCTTGAAGTTATCAATAGTTATTAATCATTATTACCATTATAAATCACTTACTACTAATAGTCATTTGTTATTGTAAGCCTCATCTGAAAATAATTTAGGAGAACAGTTTATATAACACTAAGAATAAATAGTATCTTCACTAGGATCATGGCCTATTTCTTCCCCATCTAGTTTAGCAATTTTAGTACTGGTAGCCTAAAGGGAAATATAAAAAGAACCTAAAGCTTCTAAACATCAGGAAACTTTCATAAGTTCAATTTCCCTTCCTCAAAGTAGAAGGACAGCTACATACAGCTTTATGAGTTAACTTTCAACCAGAGCTGCCATGCTCTGAAACATTGGCTGGTTCAGATACCTGAAACTGAGGTTTAAGCTCAAAGTGCTGTTAGGATCTGCAGTGCTGAAAATTATCTTTTTTAGTGTTTTTTGTTGGTGGTGGTGGTGGTTGGTTGGTTGGTTTTTTACTTGTGCTATTTCTGATTAATAATCTTAGAAACAGAGGAAAACTACTTAGTGTCTAATCATTGCAAATGTATGTATGTTTTATAAATACATGTAAATATATTTTCTGTGTCTTTGAATGCTTCACTATGTAAGACATCAGAAATCAGTACAATCTTTTTCTGTGAAATATGATAACCATGTCAATAACCAGATTCTCTAGCTAGCTCCTGAGTAATCTTTAGGACAAGTATATCAATGTGTGTTGCAATTAGCAACAATAATTATATATTAGTAAATTAGCAGCAA
This sequence comes from Oxyura jamaicensis, assembly GCF_011077185.1. Classification (NCBI taxonomy): domain Eukaryota; kingdom Metazoa; phylum Chordata; class Aves; order Anseriformes; family Anatidae; genus Oxyura; species Oxyura jamaicensis. The sequence goes on along the minus strand of NC_048899.1, from coordinate 1,945,752 downwards.
TAAATAGATATTTTTCTGCCTACTTCTCTGTGTACATAAACCACCTTAGCTGGCTAGCTCTCGACAGCGTGTGTAGGTAGGAGTATACCCAGCAATGTCACAAACTGCTGCTTGTTACAGCAATTAACACCTGGCTGCATAGAACACACTAAAGTCTGTATTGACTGTTGATTGGCAACTAGGAGATTTTAATTCTGTTAAATAAAAAACTTTTCTTATGAAATAATCCTCATATACAGTTTAAATGCATATGTAGTCTGAGTAAATCTTTTGCATTTTCATATTTCATCTTTTTTTCTGAACCTGCAGCTAATTAACTTCTTTGTTAAAAGATCAACATATAGGTCATGTTTATTGAAGTGAACAAAGTTATTGCCTTTCATTATTTTTCATGAATTTTTCCTGCATCAGTACTCCTTCATGATTAAAACTTAACTTACTCTTCCATTTTGCTGAATATCACATTAGTTTACAAAATTTTGATTTCAAGATTGTCTTTCACTAGCCTATGTTTAACCAAAGTGTAAATTTTCAATATTTTTCTATAAACAATTTCTTAAAAGCAATGGTGCATAAAAAGTGGAATACATCTCCCTAGCAACTTCTAGAAGAATAAACCACCAATTTTATTCTTTCATATAGGAAACAATTTTTTTTTTACCCTAATGGAAAAATAAAAATGGCTATTGATATCAAATACACAAATCTGGTGTAGTGGGTTTATGTGGCAAGGTTGTGGTAGCAGGGGGCCATAGGGGTGGCTTCTGTGAGAAGGATCTAGAAGTTGCCCCATGTTTGGTAAGGGCCCCACTGCTGACCAGAGCTGAGCCAATAAGTGATGTTGTTTTGCGCCTCTGTGAGAGCATATTTAAGACAGAGAAAAAGAACACGGCAGCTGGGAGAGTGAGAGGAGTGAGGAACAGCCTCACAGGCGCCAAGGTCAGTGAAGAAGGAGGGGGAGAGGTGCTCCAGGCGCCAGAGCAGAAGTCCCCTGCGGCCTGTGGTGAGGCCCATGGTGAAGCAGGATGTCCCCCTGCAGCCGATGGAGTACCACGGTGGAGCAGGGTTCCACGCTGCAGCCTGTGGAGGAGACGATGGTAGAGCAGGTGGACCTGCACCGACGGAGACTGCAGCCTGTGGAAGACCCCTGCTGGAGCAGATTCCAGGCAAGACCTGCAGCCCGTGGAGAGGAGCCCACGCAGGAACAGGTGAGCTGGCAGGAGCTGCTGCCCGTGGGGGACCCAGGTTGGAGCAGTTTGCTCCTGAGGGATGGACTCCATGGTACGGAGCCATATCTGGAGCAGTTCTTGAAGAGCTGCTGCCTGTGGGCAGCCCACCCCGGATCAGTTCAGCAAGGACTGCATCCCGTGGGAGGGACCCCACAGCACAGGGGATGGGAGCAACCGAGAAGGAGTGGCGGAGAAGAAGCGCTACAGATTGACCATAATCCCCATTCCCCCGTTCCCCTGCGCCGCTCAGGGGGAGGGGAGGAGGTGGAAGAGGGTGGATGGGGGGGAAGGTGCTTTTGGTTTCTTTCCTTTGTTCCTCACTTCTCTAGCTTGTTAGCAATAGGCAACAGATCTTACTGTCTCCCTATGCTGAGTCTGTTTTGCCCGTCACGATAATTACTGTGTGATCTCCTAGTCCTTATCTCAACCCTTGAGCCCCTTTCATCGTATTTTCTCCCTGTTCCTCTTTGCGGAGGGGGAGTGAGAGAGCAAGTTGTGGTGGAGCTTGGCCACCCACCTGAGTAAAACCACCACATCTGGAAATACATTTTCTATCTTTTATAAACAAGGTAAAGTGCCAACATTTGCTCAGACTCTTGTCCCTAACTCTACTACAAATAAAAATCTTGAATATGAAAGTCTAATTTAGAGTTAGCATGTGAGGTGACTACTATATTAAGTCCCTGTAAATATTTTTACAATAAAGGTGACTAAACAGAATCAGGAGATCCATACTGGTAAAAGTGTATTACCACAGTATTAAAGAATGACAGAATTGAAAGGTGAAATATTAAGTATGAGAAATGTCAACACTTCCAAGATGATTCCAGGCTTCCAGCAGTGTCAAAAAGAGCAGTGTTTGCAGGTGAGGAGAAATCAACTAATGCCAGAAACTCTTCCTTGATTGTAGCTAAGGAATCATTTTAAAATTAAAACACAGTTTGAACATTTATTTTCAAAATTCTTACCTTAACAGATACTTCAGGAAGATAATGTGGATTTCTCAGCTTAGTTGTAATATAAAAGCGGAATTCAGGTGCATACTCAATAGTGGAGTCTCCAAGGCAAATGCATATACTTCCTGACTGCTTAAATGTCTGTTTCAGCAAAAGTGGCTCTAGGATAGGATCCAGTTCTTCTCCAATATTCTCCAGTAGCACTTCAACAGAACATAAGAGTTAGTAGGGCTATCTTGGCATATATATTATTATTATTTTTTACAATACATACGTATAATGTGTAATGCATGCAAACAATAAAAACATTAATTGAACAATATCTACAGATAAGGTTATGTTTCTTAGAGTATTCAGCTAATTGAACAACAAAGCAGATAACTTTACCTTTAATTTCTTTATTTTCTTAATTATTAGTGTGTATCAATTTACAAGCAAGCAACTGCTGCCAGTGGATTAGAAGTTTAAGGCTACCATTTTCAAAAAGGGACCTAACAACAAATTAAATGCCATGTTGCATAGAAGTCATTTTGGGTACTTAAGTCTGCTTCTATTGTCACTGTAAACCTACAAGAACCTCTAAATCAAGAGAGAAGTAATTGACAATGAACAATCCATTTATTTATTTATAGGGCAGTTATCCATTAAAAAATAGCTGCAGATACAGCCATGTATTTCATTAATTTATTTACGTTTGAGGGTAAAAGAGTAAAATAACTGCAGTAAAATTACTATGCAGAGTACAGGAATCATTAAATGATCATAGTCTAGCAATCTAGTAATTTATACTCTTGAAAAGCCAAATAAAAACATAATAGCTTTTTAGAAATCAAATGATTTTAATATAAAAATAAAGACGTGACAAGTCTCATAGAGCAATTAAAAGATACCAATTAAACTGAGGATTAGAATTATATTGTGCTGAGAAGTAGCTTTTAACCAGGGGTGGGGACATCAACTATTATAGCACTAATTTGGATCAAAAAGAGAAATGTTTGACACTCACTGGAGTTCCATTTTTTAGTTAATTGTGCCCTCTCCAGGTTCTTTGGTAATTTACACTTTCATTACTTAATAACTTACCAGGACTACCAAATTGAATGCAGTTTTCCAGTGTTGTAACAAATTGAGGGTCGCTGAGTTTGATTATATGCAAGCTATTGACTTTTTCCATATTCTTTATCCATTTATTTGCTTGACCCTGAGGATCTATCATCAGAGGCCATCTTCTTGCATTACTAAAGGGAAAAACACAAACTTTCAAAATTGAAATAAAAGCTGTTCAAATGTTTATGTCAAAGCAGATATTTTAGGCAATTTATTTACTTTTTAATTACAACAAAAGCACATAAGTATAAAATTGTAGTAGGCAAATACTTTATTTACAAAAAATAATACCTCCCTTTCTAAGGGGGGGGGGATATTCTAAGAAAGTACATAAGAATAATGCTTCTTACTTCCTAGAAAGTTTCATCTCACTTTATTTTTTAACATTTTAAAAACAAAAATATCACTTTGAGTTTGGAAATTTTGAACAGTTTTAATATAGTAATGATAAAAATAAGTTAGCATTTTCAAGCCAATTAATAGAATTTTCTATTGAAGAGAGATTTTACAGTTAGAATAAAAGGAAACACATAAGCAGCTTCATAGGTATCTGCCTTTTAGATCCTAACTCTAAAGCAGCAATGGACAGGCAGAACTTCTGGATTTTATTTTTTGCCAGACTTAGTAACTACTTCATGGATTTTTTTGCAGTATTCTTGACCACATGTAGTTACACTAACTAAAGAAGCGTTCCCTTATAACAGCCAAACACACAGAGTTTTCATCAACAATAAGGGAATGCATAAGCAATCACCGTGTGTGTTTCCAAAAAGATCTTTAATTCCGATTTTTTAATTTATAAAAGGCTTGAGATGCATTTTATATGGTTCTTGGGGCCCTAAAATAAAAGCTAGGCATAAACATGTAATTACAGGCATAATACGTATTTTCAATTTGAGGTAAATCTCATATTTCAAAATTAAGAGCTATCGTTATTTAGTTTTAAAGTGCTAATCATCTTTCCATTATTTCAAAGAGAATTTTTATTAAAGCTTTATAAAAGTGAAGTGATAGGATGTACTGTGGAAGTGCTGAATTCATTAACGTTTGTCAACCGCTTAGCCTGAGTGATTGAATTATTAATACAGTAATTGCTTACAGAAGTTACTCACTACATTCATTATCCCAGCACATATCTGCTAACTTCAGGAAGAAGTTTTGCTTCCAGACATATAATCAATCCTAACTTTAAAGTCAAGTGAAAATATGTTGAGGTTCTTTAGCTAGCGCGTTACTTCTGTTTTACAATGTATTGTTTTTCACTTTGGCACCTGCCTAGTTGACAGCCATTAACCTGTTTTTTATTCTTTATACAGAAAAGACAGAACTAACTGATGTGAATTGAAGTGAACAGGTAGCAATCACAAAGAGAACGCCAATCAGAACAACATTGCTTCATGGTCAATTCCTCTTCAGTTGCCTCAAGAACAAAACCTAGTAGCTGAAAGTCAGCAGCACTGTATTGGCAAGCATACTGGACAGAACTGAGAGGTTCTTTTTTAACAGTCATAACGCAAGCGTAGATGTTAAGATCTTGTACCACTTGTCAAAATAAACTGGAAAACTCTTTATAGAACATAAAGTAATTGAGACATAACCTATAGAATCTCCAGTATCATCTGACAGAAAAAGTATGTGACCCTCATAGAAAGATTAGCAGAATAATCTTCAGTAGCTCTGCAGAAATGCTTCTTGGTAGCAACTGATACTAGCATATTTCTTTAAAATTAAAAGAGCTGTAGTTTTTGAAGCATGATTACTTCCGTAACTACTGGCTATACTACAAGAAAAGCATTGAAAATTCTATTCCTTCACTTCTTGCATTTCTCATGACTTTAAAATACTGATAAAGCCAAGCTGCAGAATACAATATTTACTGCTTTGTATTTCTCCTGTGAATAGCTTCCTCTTACTCCAGCATAAAGATTTGATCAACTACTAACATATATTGTCATAAATACTTATATATTTACTTGAAGGTTATTTTTTTCCCCTGTCTTGAGTGAAGCATTTTAGGATGTCTTAAACTGAAGAGTAATCAATCCAGTGTGCAGCATGTTTGTAGGAAAAAGAATAAGAAAAAAAAAAAAAAGTTGTATCATAATAGCAATCAATAGAAATAAAAAGGAGAGTGAAAAGGTATTATTACTCTTTCTTATAAATTGAACCATTCCTGTCATTTTTAATTTTATAACTTTGGTTGTTAAGCCAGCTATACAGTTTAAACCAGCTCTGAAGCAAAAAAAACAAAACAACAACAACAAAAAAACACGTGTCTACACAGGTAGTTAAATGAAAAGCATGTTGTAAGAAGATATTTAATAACAAGTATTCATTGTAAGAATTTAATTATTTTTTACTCACGAGATAATGATGCCATTATCAATAGAAAAAGTGTCAGAGGGTAATCCAGCAATATTCCAAGCTCTGATTTCCACTGGTTCTCCCAAGATATTTGTTAAGGAAAAATCATCAGAACAAGGAATGTCTTTTGCTTTACAAAATAACGTCCATTCTTTAGTTTGCATCTAGATAAGAAGAAAGCAAACATTAACTAAAGCTCTGTCTATTCACAAAATTTTCAAAACTATACAAATATATATTTTTCAACGCATTTCCTGTACTAATCTCTACATACAAGATCACTATATCTTCAGATATAAAGAAACTTATGCTTCTGTCTAAGATGCCTAAAAATGTCTCTAAAAATACCTTTGCATACGATTTCTATATATAAGATAGAGGTTTACTTAGTCAGAACCTTAGTATGCTTTTATTACCACCTCAGTAGTCTTCCATACTATAGAATGAGTAGAACAAATGCACATATTCCAATGGAAAAACAAACAAAAAAACAGTTCATTACTCAACCCTCGGGACACACATAATAAGCACTTTTCAAGACTTAGCTAACTTAACAATTTAATAACACAATGATTTACCATTTAGTGTTGCTTTTCACTACTGTATCATATAACTCAATACAGTTGTGTAAATTATAAATTTGTATGGTGCATAATAAAAATGAAGGCACACACCTTTAAATATGTAAACCAAAAAGCATATTCCACTAGAAAGAATGCTTCTCAACAAACAATAGAAAAAGTCTGTTCATATGACGGGCACAATCTTATATATGATTACACCTTATATGTGTAAGGTCAAAGAAGTATGCTACAGAGTTTTAAACTACGTGTTGAAGCCCCAAGTAACAAAAAACACATGCTAAAGCAAATGGTCTAAAGGGTAAGAGACATTCACAGAGATGGTGAATAAAGGATTTATCAATTTGCATAAAAAAGGTTGATACTCCAAAAGATATCATAACCTTTTCTTTGTGAAGACTAGAGGGATAAAAAGAACAAGAGCAGGCAAAATGAACTGCACAAAAGTGCATCCAACAGTTCTTGAGAGTTACATAATTAATGTGTGTCTGCACAATCGTAAGAGTAATAATTAGCAACCAGGAATCCATACCTACTATTTCACAGAAAGAAAAAACTATAATAAAAAAAAACTATAATTTAAGTTATACTAAGCTTTTAGTATGAAACCAATATCTATTCATTTTTAGTGAATAAGCATGTATATGTCTCTACATGTCTTTTATGAATATCATCTACATTTTTATCTACCCTTGCCAGGAATACAGTTCAGAACCATTTCAGATATTTCACCAGAAGTAATCCTACCTACCCAGACACAAAGTGAGAGTTACTTAGAATGCAGGTTATAAGCATAAAAGAGAACACTAAAAATTACATAATTTTGGAACTGTAAATATTGCTATTTATTTAAACTATAAATAATCATACCATAAACCCTCTTTCTAGAAAGATTTAAGAGTAATATCAAAATAGTTATGTTGTGAAGAAAACAATAGTTTGAAAGAACAGTATAAAATTTTCTAAAGAAAAACGGACAAAGTACTTTGATAGAAAATAAGGGGAAGAAGAAGTAAGGATTATATCTACATCTATGTTCAAATAAGATGCATGGATTTTTTTTTCCTCTGAGTTTTTAGCAACTTACGACAACCTGGATCTGATTTTCAACAGAGATAGGCATTAATTTCTCCAGCTAAATTCAGTGGGAAGTTTTGGTGTTCAGAAAAATAAATAAATAAATAAATAAATAAATAAAGTCAAGCTAATTTTGATATCCAAAAATTGAGATACCTAAAATCCACTCTCATGTTAAAATTCTGTAGCATTCTGAATGTCTGTTTATTTCACTGGGAGTTACAAGCACATATCTGCTATATTACTGAGCTATTGTATCTTTTGTCTCTTTTTATAGAGAATTACTCCACACCCAGAACTTGCTTGTGTTGCTGCTGAAGTAGGAGCTGATTCTGTCTTCCCTAAAGGTAAGGAGAATGTAGCTATTGATTGGAATAGGACTAAGCAGAGCCGTGAGGAATAAAGTTACTGGCAGTTGCTTTAAAGAAGAGAAGCAATCAAAGGACTCTATCCTTTACATAAGTACATTACAGTACTTATAAACAAAACTCAAAATCATATGATACAGTTGCAGTTCTTATAAATTCTATTAAAATATAATTTAAACATATAAACTTTATAGTAGAATAAAAATGATTTAAATTTAGATTATTACAAAGCACACAGACAAAATTACTGTGCATCTTACTTGTCTGTAGCTGGATGTAAAGGCTCCTAGGTAAGCTACAATTCCTGATGAAATAAGTATATCCCCAGTCAAATTGATGTACTGCCTTGCCAGCTCCAAAGCAGTCTCATTCCACCGAGTTTTCTCACCCCCAAGGCCTCCAATCAATTGTTCTGCTCGCTGTAGTTTTTTGCAGCATAAGTCAACCTTAGAAAAAAAATAGTTTATTACATTACATGATCACTTTAAAGATATTTTACAAACATCAAAAGCATTCAAAGGCTATTTTTCTGTGCAGGTGTTTTCTACATAATTTCATGGAATAGAAAGAAAACTTCTGATTACAATGGAATTGTTTAAAAACCAAAACAATCTCAGTACCAACACAGTAAATTCCATAAAATTTCAGTTCATTTTTCACCTAAACTAGGAAAGAAAAATAGTATAAAACATGTAATTCACAATAGCTCTGCATGTGATCTGGAAAATATTAAGTCAAGGAAATGATTGACATGTCACAAGAGGAAAAAAAACACCTCAGAGAGATCACTGTTTCTTTCATGAAAGTAGGCATATTCTTTCCTGTGGAAAAAAAACCATCCTTATGAATATATAATCCCTGTTTCTTTTGTAGGTTTTCAACTATGCCATCCTTCCAAGTTTGTTTAGAATCTAATAAAAATATTATTTAAATATCATTGAAGAGGAATTTAATCCAGCTCTGTTAGAGTTCTTTACTATGTAGTAGAGACACATTTCAGCTGCAGGACAGGAGTAAAACGTTGCCAACTCTTGTTGCTGTTAAACTCCCCTCCTTTTCTGGTAACCACAACAGCCAATTTATACCATGCTAGTAACAAAATGCTCAGGTAGTTTAGTCCTCCCTTCTTCCAAACACTACCATATCAGGTTACAGAAGAAACACCCAAAGAGCTGAGTTTAACTACAGTCAAGAATTAAGGCTCCATTTCAAATTCTGATACTATTCTTGTAACAAAACCTCATGGTGTTGGTTGTACTGTAAATCTTAGAAATAAATAAAAATGACCATCTTCAAAACATTGCCTATCTCTGCACACGTAATGGCTATTTAGCAGTCAGGAGCAGAGTTTATTTACCGTGAACATTCTCAAAATTGTTTTGGCACAGAAGGTGTAAGCAAGCTTTCAAAACTTTAAATGTACTTACTTACAATTTAATAAAGAATCATATTTTTATTACAATCATTAAAAATTTACCACCTCACAAGAAAGCAGATATGAGAGAGGATGCAGCAGAGGGGTATCACAAAATTCATAATATCTACATTTTTCATTATTTTAAAGCATTTATTCCTCATGCTTTGCCTATTTGTAACTTCAAGACCATTATAATGTAACTTCAAGACCATTATAATGAAATAAAAAAACGGTAATCTAGGAATAGGACTTGTTCAACATATTGGCAGTTAAAAGGAGAAATCTCATTTGAGAGAGAAACAAATTGTAAATATATTTTCTAAAAAAACAACAGAACAACAGTTCGTCTTTTGCATGATATACCTGATTTTCCAAGTCAGCCTTCTCCTGTTTCTTGGATTCCAGGGTCTGTTGGAGTATAGCCAATTTATCTTGAACTTCCTTCAGGTCTGCTTGTTTCTTTCTTAGGCCATCCATAGCAATCTTTAATTTTCCTTCAGCTTCATTCAACTTTAGTCTTTTGGGTGCAACATTTTTTGTCACTCTAAATAAGGCCAAAAAATAAATTAAACATCTGAAAGATACATTGTCAATCCAGGGTTGGCATTAAAAAAATGAGCATAGAAAAGATGAAGGGAACTACTCAGTAGCTTACGCAACATTCTGTTTTTCGTTATTTGATGATATCGAACACAACTGGCATTCATCACTTTTTTTGGTGCTGATACCTTCTGACTTAAGCAGTTTCTGCAAAATTTTCTGTAATAGCAGCTAACGCTTTAAAGTGAAAATAGTTATCCTTCCAAATTGCGTTCCCATTTGATTACAATTTAGGATCCAATGCAGATTTGAGCCATTAGAAACACACAAATAATCATAAGTTACACATACACTGTACAAAAAAGAGAAAAAAAAAAAAAAAAAAAAAAAAAAAAAAAGGTTTTTGTATCTAACTCTATTTTCCAGTTTTAAGAACTTTGAGGATTTCAATCTTTTCCATTGATGCTTTCATGAGGAAAATACTGAAAGCATCATATTAATTGAAAACATACAATCTCTCCAAAAGAAAAAAAAAAAAAAAAAAGGAAACAAGAAAACATGCTAGAATGTCCTAGATCAACTGAAATGTTATTACATACGTATTAGCCTCATAACTATTGAATCCCCTCTCTTACTGGTAAGTTACATATTCCCTTTAAGGTCCACATTTTTAGTTAATTTTCTTTCTGAAAACAGGCCTTTATAATATTTAAAGTTGTTCTCAAATTCAAAACTTTACCAAGTGTGCATTTACTCATCTTGTTTGTCAAGTACTAAACATCCTCTCAAATGAAAGCATGCGCTACTTACCATGACTCAAATTTCAAATTACAAGTTAGCCCTAGTCATCCCAGTGCTGATTTACTGTTAAATGGGGGTTCCTAATGTTTCAAATTAGGAAACATCATCAAAACTAAGCACACTTTTTTCACTGCATCAAATACAATGTGTAACCAAAAATATAATTTGGGCTTGATATGACTCTCAGAAGCTTCCAAAGACATTTCAATAATGCCTCTGTCACTACCTCTGCCTCTATGCAGCTTTCTAAAAGGTTAACTTTATTTGCTAACTGAACATATTGCTCCCATGCCTTCTCAGAAAAGTCTAGAACTGAAAATCATGCTCTAAACATTGGTATCTGATATGAGTGAACGTTTGTTTATTTGCTCAAATTTCCCACTGGTAAGAAGTAATTTCAGATCTCTTTTGGTATTAAAATAAACGGATCTTTTAAATCAAATTTATTTTAACTTTTTTATCCATACTTACGTATCATAAAACTCCATGGCTATGACCCATTTGCACAGACCCTCTGCTGCTGTGGAAGCATTTCGAATTTTGTCTGGTACAAACTCAGGATTTGTAAGATACTGTTTTCTTATGATAGCCATGTAAGCTGGGGGAATGTTATCCTTGTCATATTCATGAAGAGACTGAAGAAATCTTATGTCACCCAGAAGTCTCTTAGCTGGACCCCAGAAATCCTCAATTTTTCTTCCAGAACCTGTTGGATCTGGAATCCTATCTGCCTTTATTCCCTTAAGGATGCATATAGCTTCCATTACAAGCTTGACGCCAGCAGGAGGACTCTTCATGGACTTAACTACTGTAATATCCTTAAAAACAGGCAAACAAACAAAAAGAAAGAAACAAAAGCACAACCTTTAGTAGTTCATATATATATATATTTACATATATATATATATTTTCTTTTAGAAATATGATTATTTCATTTTTTACTACTCTACTTCTTTCTTTAAGGTGCTATTCAGGTTAAACACTGACATTTAAACAAAAAGATGTGAAACCTAGTCAACAATCAGTTTAGAGGAGAAAAAAAAATCTCATCTTTAACTCATTTTTAGTTGTACTGTTTCTGCTCCTAAGTCAGTAGTGGGCATTGCACTTCAGTCATAAATTCAGATATTCCAACTCTGTGCTTCAGTTCAGGCTCTAATATGATACTTTCAAACTAAAAGAATCACTTCAGCAGTTTATTAGTAAATTTAAGATAGCATAAGGTAAAAACTGCCTTCAGCACAGAACTAAACACCTATACACTCCAAGTATAGAGATAAATCTATTTGTATTCTGGTCAGTTATTAAATTTCCAGAGTGAACTGAATGAGGGAAGAATCAACTGAAAGAAAGAAAAACACTGGGAAACAATTTTTTTTTTTTTTTTTTGATGATGCAGCTTCTCTCTTCATTCACTAGTAATGAGAAGGAAACAGGGTATGAATAAGCAAAGTTTTAAATGTAAATATAGAAAATAATATAAAATAATTAAACAATTCTACACACAGTGCACAACTGATTAAACAGAAGGTTAGCAAACTAACTAGTTTATGGGCACAATTGGCAACCTGTTTCCTGCTCTGCTTATCATGAGAGGAGAGTAGGGTGAATCAGAGTTTGTATAGGTACTGTAAGCTTTCCTACACACCCTTTTTTTAGTGTGTGTGTCCGTTTTCATCATGATATGTAATTATGTTTTAAGGAAAAACCTCCCCTTTTTTTTCCACTGGAAGTTCCTGCTGCATTTTTTTCTCTTGTATTATAATATTCCTTTCTTTGATACACTAGGCATTCACAGCAGCTAAAGAATTAATTACTTAATTGGCCTTCAAAGCCTTGTTCTTGTTTTGTTATTCACAAGTATGATTGCCTTGAAGTGACTAAGTCATGTACTACTTTCACAAACCATGCCAATGGTCTGATAAAGACCTAGTCTAAAACTTTTGATACCAAAAAATAACTGTATATAACAAAATAACTGCTTTCCAGCTAGGATTTCCTTGAAAGTATTTGAAAATTCTCATTTTAGCAACAACAGCAGAAGTACACATAGTCCACCCTCACTTTTGCAATCTGGGAAACTTCCTTGCATCCTGCCATGGTCCAAATATTATCTAGGCAAGGAAGACTATAAAACCAGAAGTGTCTCCCTCCAGTGTCATACTCTTAAGAAGAGTATGTGTCCTTAACACAGGGAGACATAGAATCGCAACTTTGATTTCTAGACTCTGAAAGACAGGATATAGAAATAATAGTTGACAGGCTAGCAGGTTCTGAATAAGAAAATGAAAAGTATAGTTTTTGTAACTTCTCTATTGCTAATTCAGAATATTTTTTATAATTATGAATTTTGAAATATTTAGAATATTTGATCCTGTAGCTCATAAAAATATAGTCTTACAGCTTTTTGGATAGAAAAAAAACACTGAAAGGTTTCAAGAAGTTTTCAAACTATAAAACTTTGTGTTTGTTAGAATAATGTAAAATATGAAAAGACATATAATTCCATGCTTTTGTTTATCTGAATATCTCTCTAGTGCATAAATACATACTGTCAGACATACCTGTGCAGTTAGAGTGTCAAGGGCAGCCAGAGCAGCTTCTAAACAAGGCATGGCTTGAGCTAAGTCAGCATCGCAATCATCTTTGATGGCTTTGGCAGCCATAGCTTGCTCATTTGCCACTGCTTCATCAGCTTTCACAATTTTTTCAGTTTTGGCTACTTCCAGGGACTCTTTTTGAATAACTACCATCATCTCATCAACTTGCTTGCTAGCTTCCCGTAACTGAGGTTGCAGAGCTTCCAGCTCAGACTGCATTAAGGCTACCTGGGACGCAGCAGAGTTCAGTTTCTCTAAGCCAACTTCATATCTTCTTTTCATTTCCATCACCTTACTGAAAAAAACACACCACTATATTATAACGATATTTTATTGGTACTTGATCACTTCATTCACTGGGACCCATTCCCCAGATTTCTCACTACTCTGAATAAGCAAATTCTCTACCATGCTTGTTTAATTTGCTAAACAAATAGTAAACATAGCAGGAGTTATTTGAGACATAGTCTTTACCTGTTCTACCACGCATACTCAGAAGTTGGGATACAGATAAATACATTGTCACATAAAGACAAATTTAAGTGATTATTAAGCTCTTGCCACTTTGTTGGCAGGAGCTAAAAAAAATCAAGATGACACAGTAGTTAACAGACAAGAAAAGGAGTAGGAAGAAATTATTAGTTGAGGTGAGGTCGGAATAAATTGAGAAAAATCATTTTAGCAACAGAATTTGAATGGCTCCGAGGACAGCCAACAGTGAAGAAATTCCAAAGACATTAGGTCATTATATTCAAGATTATTCCTTTATTCCTGGAATTTCTTGCTGCACAAAGCACTTCACACAGCCTGCTGGTCAAATTAAGCACTTGTCCTAATTGTCATGGCAGTGTCCTACCAGTGGGAATAAAATGAAAGGAACTTCATCTTAGTATCCATGAGAGAAGAACAGATGTGAATATGCATTTGGAGGTCCTTTCTGCACAGATATAGCACAGCTGTACCCTACTAGCAAACCAATGGCACCTAGCAACTCAGAAGATGGAAACATCCTCCAACAAATCTCAGAGGAAGCAGGCTGCATTAATTATTCTGGCAACCTTATATACATATATATATATATAATCAACATACAGCTACACAAGGAATGCTAGAAGTGTTCTAATGCAAGAATATTTTGTAGGCATCAAGTCAATCCTTTTGTCCAAGAAGCAAGTACATGTTCTAGGAATATATTTAATCCATGTACAATTCTATCAATTTAAATTTACTAGATTCATTTGTTTTGTTCAGATTAGCTATAGGAAATAGAAAATAATATTTTGAGAACTTGGGTTCCATTAGAAAAGGTCATAAATACAAATCCTTACGTGCGCTTCTTTCCAAGTAGAGTTTTAAAAGTGGAGATCAATTCCAAGTATGAAGTAGGTGTAACATAGTTGCGTCTTTGCAGTTCCGCGTGGAATAAGTCAGATAAAACAATGGTAGATGTGTGAAAGCTTTTACACATATCAATACAGCCACTTCGAGTTTCTTCGGACATTTCGACATCTTCCAAGAAGCGAGAGGCAACTGCTTCTAATGCATCTTCAGGCCATGTCTGAAACAAATGAATAAACGCTCTCTTATTCAGTACTTCATAGTCATTGATCTCAAAATATATATTTTTAAAGTATCTTTACTCCATTTCATAGATGAAGACACTGAGGCATAAAGAAATGGCCTGAACCATCGTTATCAAACAGGATAATAACAGTACAGGAAAGAATTCAAATATCTAGGATCTAGAGGTGTTCAAGGACACCATATTCTTTCATCTAGAAGAAATACTTTTACTATATGAAAAATTCTGCATTTTCAATGTATCCATAGGGGTGTATGACTGTCTCTGTTCTTCCTTTTCAAAATATTTTTTAAAGATACAGTAGGACCTTTTAAAACTTGATGAAATTTAATTTCCTCAATTCTTTAAATCCTACTTCTTAAATATTATGTATGAAGCCTTTTGTATATAACATTCAGATGGAAAAAAATCCTTCTGCAGAGTAGTGGGGAAAATCCTTGACAGAGATTTCAAAATTTTTGGACCATAGATTCTGGTAGTCCTTACAATAGAAGATTTAAATCTACAGCATCTACAGTACTGTGCTCATCCATTTATAGTTTTATACTACATCCTGATATTTATTTTCTTGATGATTTTGCATTCTGCCTATACTGGCCTTAAATTACAGTCAAGATGATTCTAATTGTGTAAACAATTTAAAATATGATGCTAAGAAAATCTAAGGTATTTTTCACTGCTAACTTGACCAAAGAGAATTACTTTACAAAAAGGGTTGAAGTCCTGTTAGTATTGCATTTCCCTTAGAAAAAACAAGCCCAACAAAAAGTTTTGTTTGTTTGTTTGTTTGTTTGTTTTTACCTGAAACCAGTCTAGTGTGCAGCAGTTGACAAGAGCTGGAAATTTACGAAGGCGATTACGGAAAGCATCTCCAATAGGACTCATTGCCAATACTATATGAAGCTGATCTCGGCAACGATCAACAAACATGTTAAAAAGAGCCATAGGACTGCCATCAGTCTGTTTTGTCCTGTCCCGTTGGCGATCTATTTGACGCATTTGTTCACAAATTTCTTGTTTCTCATCAACTGCAAAGAGATTTGGCACTTCACCTGCATTTAGTAAGTTGTTAATGTCTTCTAAGAATGACTCCTTTTTTATCTGTGTATCTGTGAACAAGAAAACTCCCTGCATTTCTGCTTCAGTAGATTTTCTTAGTATGACTTTTAAGTCTTTGTGCCACTCATTGATACCATAACTTTTAGTTATTTCAACCTGAAAAAGGTTGTACTCAGCCATATGGGCTGCTAATCGAGTAAGAGATTGTCGACCGCTACCTCCAACACCAACAAGAAGAGCATGGCTGCGAGGCTGTTTCAGAATGCGGGAAATTCTACAAATATGTTCTATAGCGAATTGGAACAAGACAAGCTGCATTGGCTTTCTGCTCAAGTTATTAAACTCTTCGAGGTGACTCTCTACAACTAATCTCAGCTGATCCACATCACTGATCTCCCTGTATTTAGTGTCATCTCTCTTAGGGTCATGAAAATCACAAAACATTAAGCTACGTAAGTCATCTTCTTCCACTCTTCCATCGTTATTGAAGTCCAGATTCTGGAAAAGTTCATGAAAGTCTTCATGTAAATCATCCTTCACTACTTCTTGGATAAATCCAACAAGCCAAGCCCTATCAGGATTATCCACCAAGCGATCATAATACACTCTAAGTACCTGTAAGATAAAAATGTAATTTTTAAAATAGTTGCTTCTGCTCTTGAATTTATATATTTTTAGTCAAGATAAAACAAATACCAATCTGCAAAATATTATATGTTGAATAATATATAAATATATATCTATCTTAAACTTCACTACATAGAAAAAAATAAATAGGTATTTAGAATCAATCTGAACAGTTGAGACAAGTAATATTATTTTGGAATTAAAGTGAAAGTCTGCATGGAAATATACACACACACTACACATTTATTAACATATTAGATAAATGTATAAAAGGCTGCTGCAAAGAGGAAGGGAGTATGTTGATCTTTCTGTATACTGACAGATAGGACAAGATATGGGTTTGTATTTCAGGAAAGAAGACTGCAGTTGGATATTAGAAAATCTTTTTAATGAAAAAGATAGTGAACAGCATGAATAGATTGCCTGGAATGGATTGTATTCATACTTAGAGAACTCTAAGAAATTTCGAAAAAAAACTTCAAAAGTTACTTGATCTTTTCTCTGTGATCCTGCTTTGGGGAAGTATAGTGGACTACATGATCACTAAAGATTTCTTCCATGGTCACTTTATCTTGATTTGATTCTATGAACTACTGCTAAATATTTAAAAAGCAACAATTACCAACAACCAACATTGCTTTCTTTTAATCCAGGAGAAAAAAAAAAAAAAAAGTAGAGAGTGTCTGTCCTGTTATGACTGAAAGATTAGGAAACACTTTACTAAAGTACTAAATTACTAAAATTTCCATGACTCAGGACTACTTGCAGTTCTTCTAACCATTAATTTTTGTTTTGGGGGAGGAAGAAGAGAAGAAATTGAAAGGATTGTGCAGACATTCGAAGCTGCAGAGAGCACATATTCACATGAAACTGAAGGAATCAACAGTCAGCTTGTCTACTGAGAGAGAATTCATACTTCGAACAAGTCTCATTCCCTCTGCCCATACAATAGACAAAATCCTGTCTCATGAATGTATCAATTTACAGCTGCTAGCCAATGCAAAATAATATTACAAAAACGTTTATACACAAATCTGCATCTTTTTCTTATTTATAATAATAAATATTTTTTAGTATTAGGTGATTTACCTCATGAACCCAAAGACGTTTCATCATTCCTGTGGATTCTGTTGTTTCAGGTCTTGACAGGCAAACACCTTGAATAACACGTGAAAAATCACGGAGATTGAACAAATAGTGTGATTTGGCTGGAGTAGGAAGCAGATTCTTCATAGCTTCGTTATACATACGCATGGTTCCATTAATAATTTGTGGAGTCAATTCTACATATTGTGATGGAAAGCTATAACTGACAAGTTATAAAAGATGATAAGAACAAGGTGAATCTCACAATTCCATCATATTAGCATGTGAATTAATAAACAATATTATGTATGTATACTGATTTACTTCTGAGTCCATGCCAATTTTAAAATTCTAAGATTATATTTCCTCACAGGTAGTTTTACAAATCTTAGTTCTCTTACGGGATCAACAAGATTAACTCTGTAAATCAAATCTAGTAACTGTGGAACATGTTGACAAATTTGGCTATGTTAGACAACTAATTAATACCCTTTCCCCCATTTTTATGATTAACAACAGCAGCATGAAAGTAGGTCAAATAACTCTTGCTGTCTTCTCCCTTCAAAGGGTCAGAAGCTGTCAAAGCACAAGCCTCGTCTAGAAACAAGATATTACAGTTTTTCGGGACTTAGCTGTCTGAATGGATAGGATAGTGCAACTTAAATAAAAATATAAAAATTCCTAATCATAGAATCAAAAATTATGCTGTGGTGAAAGGCCAAAGAAATAATAAGCCTTCTCCAATCACAAGAAATTTAAGAACAGTTTCCAGTTCTATTCTATGAATAACGACTAACCAAATTCTACTATTGTTTGTTATACATCAAAGAATACTGTTTATAGAAATATCCCAAATAACTGAATTAGCCTCAGCTAATCTAAAACTTGGTTGGAGTCTTCAGAACAAGCACTTCTCCACTGGGGAATTTTTGCATGAACCTTAGTTTTGTGGAGTAATGAATACCACAAAAGGCACAGAATAGAAAAGATGGTCATTTCTTTTCAAGAGCAGGGTCCTACGACATACCTTTTGAGACTTCCTAGTACCATAATTTAAAAACTCATTTTGATTTTTCTCAATATCTAGAGGTTCTTTACCATATAGTCAGATGCCAGTCCAAGATTCTAGAAAAAATTGTGTACGTGGATTCATTATCAAACTCATTAATAGTAACTTTATTGAAGTGTCGCAAGAATCGTGGTGTCACTGGGTTTCGGCCACCACCTAAATATTAGAAAGCAATGCTATAAATAACTTAAAAACTTAGAGTAAAACAGGGAAAAACTAGCATTTTTTTTTTCTAATAGTCATCTTTGATTTAGCTAGCAGTGTTGCTGAAGTACCACACCCTGTCATAAACCTAATGAAAACAACAAGACAGTAAAAACAGTCATTATATCTTACAGGAGAACAGAATCTGTTAAAAAAAAAAAAAAAAGATTGAAATGGTCAAGTTACAGATGGATAATTTTACACTATTTTAACTACATTTCTGTTAAAGAAGAAAGCTTTTATCATAAATTCCAAACCTATGTTCTTGATTTTTGAAGGTGTCACCACAAAAGAAGCCTTTACAACTAGTACTGTATATCTTACTAAATTTAAATTTTATCCCAGTTCTAGAGTTAGTAGCTGCTATGACTATACCGTGATTTGGATAACGAAGACATGTATGGAAATAGGAAGATATAAAATGTAATGAATATTTGTTCCTTCTGTTGGGAATTCAGCGTTAAGATGCTGCACAATGTGTTAAAACTTCTTATAGCAGCAAATTAGGAAGAAGTAGCTGAAAAGTGGACAATGTACCATTCCTAATATCAGGACCATAGCAAAAGGCAAACACATTTAGCACAGTAAGTAAAGAGGCGTGACTTAGTAGTTCAGGTGTGACCCTGCTCTAATGAAACCATAAGACTCATGGAACTGTCTCACATTCAGCCAGCTGAGACTAAGCAGAACTAGTAATTGTCTATATTCACATATACGTGTATATATACAGTTTATAACTGTATACGTATTCCTAGTATCTGGTTAGGAATCTCATTATTTTATCCTGAATAGGGCAAAGGAGAGATATTCATTGTAATTTATTCATTGTAATTCCTTCCATACCACGTTTGTCTCCTGGACACAGCACTTTACAATGCACGTTAAATTTTGCACGTGCACTGATGGCAAGTTGAAACAAGCTATTGGGATATAAATATGAATTTTACGCAAAATATAATATTTTTCAAATATGAGTTTTAATTCTAACTTTAAGAAAGTAGCTCTAAATAGCTTTATATTTCCTTTAATATACGTAAACATGCAGATTTCAGATTTTAATTTCTTATTAGTAGAAAAAAATAATAAACAGACTGGAATGAAGAATATAATTTTGTGAGTTCTCAAAATATATTTGATTCAACTTGTACATATGATCAGGTTTTTGTTTGGTTTTGTGCGCACGCGCGTGTGTGTGTTTTAATCCATTCAACAATAAGAAAACTGGAAGACAGTTAAAAGTCACTTGGAACAGGAACATAGCATGAAGGGAGGCTTTGCAGAAAAGCACCTCCAAGATTTGGCTATTTCCAATGTAAAAAAGGAGTGCAATTAAGTTATGCCTTTCCTTCGCAGTTTCTGCTTGGTTATTCCACAGACTGATGCTTAGATGAAGTGCTTTGAACTGTGGATGAACACACTGATAACTGATTGCAAGAAGCAGTTTTGCTTCTTCAGGAAGCATGAAGTTGTTACACGATTCGAAGGAAATAGAGTGTACAGATTATTTAAAAGTAAACACAATCGTATCAGAGAAACACTAATTCCTTATCGTAATTGATAAAGTATGCATAAAATATTTCTAACTAAAAAATGATAAAGTAAATCAACACTGATCACTACACATAGTCAACATGTTATCAGGTTATGAAAAATATAACGACCTCGCCATCATACGATTTACCCCATTTTTTTACCAAGTAAGGTTTTGCAGTTTATCTACTGCAGGCCTACGCTTAGTTCTATTTTTAAAAGTTTTGAAGAAGATGGTCTCATTAGACCAAAACAATTTCAAAAATCCTGCATAAAAATCCTGCAGAGCAATGTGTCTTCCTGGCAGGTTTGTGTAGTCTCTTTGCTGCACCTCAGCCACTTTGCTATGACTTCTGTTCATGTTTCCTACAAGGAAAGGAAAGGACTCCCTCTCCTATAATGAAAGGGAGTCCTATCCCTAGTCATAAAGATACAAACTAAAATAATGAGAATTCAGCCTTTGGAAACCAATGAAACAGGATAAAGCATAGACTATACATCTCTTACCTGGTGGCCCCATTGCACACACAATCTGAACATCTACAAGTTTAATCATTGAGCAGTCCTTAAGGTCATACCAATTCCAGTGATCTAACCACTGCCTTAGTAATTCAACAGGAGGTTGAGCACCATAGACCTCTCGGGCTGGCATGTTAACATCATCTACAAATACAACCTGAAAAAGGAAAACATATAGGATTTTGTATTTATCTCAGTGTATTTAATGAAAAATAGCAAAATAACACTTGCTATTTAAACCTTTCTGTGCTACTTATATGCCCTTTCTTGGAAAAAAGATGGAGTCAAGAAGACCAATGAAAATCTGAAAATTTGCTGAGACTGTGGTTCTGTTTTTAAATGTATGAAGCATTACATCTTTCTTAGCACTGTTATTCCTAAAGCATAGGCCACTGCTGATCAGGAAAAATCTTGACAGAGGTATCAGTTGCCTAATGCAACTAATTCAAGTTCTAGAAACACATTTATGCATTTTATCTCTCTTCTCTTCCTTTAATTGATACAGAGCAGAAATTTGGTGAAAAGGAAAACAGGTTAAATCATGAGCCTTGTTAGCATTGTTATCTGAACAGCATACTGAGATGGTTTTGACGAGAGTTACTGACCCTTTATCCCAAGGATCAAGGAGAATGGAGAACCAAGAAAAACCCATCTGGGTTTCTACATTGGTTTTTTTTTTTTTTTTTTTTTTTTGGTTGGTTGTTTTTTTACCCCCAGAGCTATGTAAGCCCTCTTGATTTATTCCACATCCCCCTTCCCTGATTTTGTGTAGATGAACAACAAGGGCTAATAATGAGAGGGCTGAACAAACTTCTGTAGTATCCCCATAACATGCAAAATGCAAGTGTCAAACCCACTATGACCCCACTTTTAGATTTATATAAAAACAGAAACCACAACCCCACTTTTAGATTTATATAAAACAACAGAAACCACAACACTGTCAAGAGCTATGTTTTTAGCAACACCTTACCTATATAGAACTTTTATGTAAAGGAAAATATCACAAAATATGGAGGGGGAAATATTATAATACTGTTTACCATTATTCATATAATAACATTTTTTCTGTTGATTAAAACAATATGCATAGTACTGGGAGAAGGAATAAAGAAGATGGGAAACATAAGAAGTTAAATATAAAAGAATAAATAAGAATTAGAATTCCAAGGGTTTATTTGAAATTGATCAACCTTTATTGATATCAGTTGTAATCAGTTGCGAAAATAATGCATTCACATATTTGTTTGCATTTAAACACTTATTTACATACAGAAATATATAGATTACCATTTTTTTCCCAAGAGGGGGTCCAAAAATTCCTTTTCTCCTTTTATCCAGCTTAGACATTATAATATTCTGAGTCTGAGCTGCTGTAGTTTGTGCTGAAAAGTTAATAAGCAGTGGCTTGTAGACTTCTTTATTCAAATTATTTAAAAGAAAATTCTGGAAAAATTGTGAAGAAAGTTAAAATATATGCATAGATAAAGTTTAAAGCAATTTAGCAAACAACAATCGGGCATTTTTCTATCATTTTTATTCCATTTAAATTTATAAAGCAGTAGTTTTCTCTAAGGTTTAATTTCATCAGATAAAACAATATTCTTCAATGATTCAAAAAAAAATCATGAACTGAATTTGTCAGAGAAAAATTTCTACCTCACAAAATAGATATTTTCTGATCTTCTAAAAATAACATACCTAGTATATTATATAAATTCAGTGTGTTAGTATCTTGCCCAAACACAACATTTCATAATACTACTTAGAGTCAATTTGTATTTAATACACACCCAAATTGGCAAAATTATCCACGGGTCCTAATACTTATGCCTAGTTTTGAAGAGTTTCCAGGAATATTTCCTACAAAGGACTTAGGAAGAATATCTAAAGATAAGCTTCACTTCAAGATTGATATTGTTTTGTAATGCTAGCTACCTTCCAAAGTCAATATTACAATATTACAAAATACAATATTACTATCTAGGTAAGATGTTTGACTTCAGATGCCACTGGTATAACATAACTTCTTTAAATATTAAACAGATGATGACATTGCTACCTCTCAGAAAATGAATAGCAATGAAACAATTAACTATATTTTGGAAAAACAAACAAACAAAACAAAACAAAACAAAAAAAACTTTTTCTCCTTTTTACAGTCAGATTACCAAGCTTAAAAATCCTGAAACTGTAACAAGTATTAGCATTCTGCCAAAAACATTTTGTTTCAGAAATAACAGGAACAACAGCTACAGTCAAAATAACTATTATTTATGTTCGTTTTTCATTTTCTCTCAAGGACCAGGACAACATGGGTAAAGAATATTTGGCATATTATAAAACAGGACACACAATTGTTTTGATTAAAAAATTCTCTCTCTTGAAATTGCAGCTGTTTTTCGTTGTAACGACCACATACAGCCAACTGATTATCTGAAGAAAAAACTGCCTGGGAAGATCCTGACTAGCCAATTCACCCTCTCAGTGTAGTCTATTTCTATAAATCTTTGTTTCTATAAATCTTTGTTTCTATAAATAATTCTATAAATAATTGCTTTTATTGTTTGCCTTCATATTTTTTTCAATGACAAGATTCTTGTTCTTGTCTGTTTTCAATGCATGGAATTACCATAGTAGAATCTGAATAAAAAAGATATTAAAAAATATCAGCACACATATTTTGCTGCTTCCATAAGCATTTCTTTTGTTGTTGTTGTTTTGAGTAATCCTGACTGGATGCCTTAGTAGTCTTTTGTACATCAGTGTCTGTGTCGACCATCCCAAGTATACGTGGTATAAAATAACAATGCAAAGTAAATCAATACAAGAATCAAATTGAAGAGTTTTGTTTGTGTAGTATTAGCAGCTTCTGCCAGCGGATATTTAGGTGCTGCTTAAGAAGTTAGTCTAAACACGTGAAGAACAACAACAACAACAACAAAAAAGATAAAAGAAAAGATATTCCGCCTTTTGCTACATAGCTTTTGCTTTTTTCCTTTCTCATAATTCCATTTCATAGTATCCAAAAAATCACGTCTTATTTTTCTTTTATAAGCAATGTCATCAAATTACTCCTCATCTAACCCCGTTCAACAATCTCTGAAGTCAGTATTAAAAGTACTTACAGTAATATAGGTACTTTTTCCAGTTCCTGTTGGCCCCACAAATATAGAAGGTTTTTGATGCACTGTCAACAATTCCATCAATGCCATATATCGAACTGTATCCAGAGTTGGCACAATTATTTCATTAAACATCACATCTTGAGGTATAGGAGGAGCTGATTTGAGTGTTTCCACCCAGGGTTCCCAAATTCCTGCTCCCTATTTTAATTTTTATGAAAGTCAAATATTTATAATAAATATGAAAAAACAGCATAGAATGAATGCAAATAGAAAAATCAAAGTTCTATGAATTAAAGGATGGGCTTACCAGACAATATTAGAAAGGATTAAAAATAATTTCATAGGTTTGTTTCAACACTATCAACTTAAATATTTAACTTGATGCAATGTAGGGCTGTCAATTCAGACTATTTAAACAGAAACATAGTGCCTGTACCTCAGTCATGCAATTACTGTATTACTGAAAGTCAAAGATTTTATCTCTCCTTTTATACCTATACACATATTACATATAATATGATACAGAAATATGTAAATAAAATAAATATGTAAAAAAGCAGTCATCTTTTTCACAGAATCTTTATTCATTATAAATATCTCCAAATTATGGAATTTGAGGAGAAATCAATTTTAGTGCCAAAGCTCCACAGCAAAGTTTTCTCCTTTAGATCACACTACTAGAAGAGTCTTTAAAAGATGTCAAAACTCTCCAGCAGAAAATTCATATAACTCCTTATATGAATAATATTATTGTAAACAGTTCTAAAAAAAACTGTATGCTCCTTCCTATCCCCCAAAATCTTGGGATAAAAGTCGTGAAATTCCTAGAGATGACTCTATTTATTTATTCTCGTCAACTAAGGAAGAACATGTCTTTAGGGATTATTATCAGAAGACATGAAACCTTCACACCTGATTGAAATCTCAGCCACTTTCCTTGCCAATATGCAGGAATCATGCACAAGTAGAAATCTAGACAAAACTAATTCTCATTGTACAGCAATGGGAATTTACAGGAATGACAAACTCAAGAAGGGTACATGTATTTTGTTTTGGAGGTTTTGGAGCATACTAGATAGCGTATGTGCATTTTCTCCATTGGAATAGTTGAATCATAGATTCCCATCTTAAGCCCAAGGGAAAGAGGCAGAGGAGAAGATGCACAGAAGCAGATTCTCTGCCAAATTCTTCTGCTACAACAGGCAATTGTTCTGGTAGTTGCAAAAACAAGCCTTGGTGCTGTGAAGTCCCAGCCATAACACTGTACCTTACACTAGCTTGTAAGGAAGGATATCTGGCCTGATTCAGTGACAAAAGAAGCAGGCAGCAGGAAAAAAAAAAATTACAATACACAACTTGTAGTATTCATAAAAGAGTACTCAAAAATGAGGGGCAACATCTTACTTTATAATCCTCACCTTTTTGATAAACCGATAATCATAAATTGTTCCTTCTGCTGGAAATTGAACAGTGAAAGCTTTTGCAGCATGTCGATCAATACTACTCAACAATTTATATTGTTCTCTTGTCTCCTCGCTAATTGGTCCATTAAGCATTTCTCGCACAACTTTGTCAAATTTCAGTCGATCATCCTCCTTACAGCTAGCTCCTACAGACCATATCAGTGAAAATAAAAAAATACCCTAGAGTTGGAATAAAAATAAGAAACATCAGTTTGGTACCTGTATATTGCAAAGTTCTTCTGCATTGAATCAAAGAAATTTTTTGTCACAAATAACTATAGACTCATACCATACCAACTTGATTTTATGTATAAAGCATGGGACCATGCTTCTGGTAAAACAGAACACTGTTTATGTTGACTATCAGAATCTGATCACCTTTGATGTGCACCAAAATGCCTGACCTGCTTGGTACAGAGCCTTTATTTTGAGAGAATTCAAGAATAGACTGGCCTTTATTGCAAAACAATTGAGCTTATCTTCCTCTTATTCAAAGGCCTACCCCATACATTGATTCACACATTTATTAGCAGGACTTTTTTTGAATTGCAATCCTTAGATGGCAAGGATTATCCTATTCTTACTATACTAGTAATAAACAGATACCAAAAACTGGAGAATCATGCAATTTTCTTTGGGTGATTTTATAAAATTCATTACATTTTTATGAAGACATCAAAGATGGAAGACTCAGCTATGCATCTATTTTAAAGTAGGTATAATATAAGTAATAATATTTTCCTCAGTGGACATTAAAAAATATGTATTATCGTGACTGAATATAATTATTATTGCTTGTGAAGTCAATTCCACTAAAGCCTGATTTGCAGTTCTCTATTTTGTCAGTTAATCATACTGCCTACCTCAAGCCAAGAAAAAATGTCATGGTCATTCATAGCTTTAACTTTGGTTTCATCAGTAAATTCATCCATCATGCAATCCATCAGATTCATTAGTGATCGAATTAAGTTTGTATCTGAAGTAGGAGACAGTTCCTGAAAAGAAAGAAGAAATATTCTTGACTACAAGTGTGTTTTACTCACTGAAAAGAGACTTTTTTTAGTAGTAGTAGTATTTTTAATTTTTTTTTTACTCACTGTGGAGATAGCAAAAGATCTGTAGGTATGTGTGCCTAAGATACATTTAGAACCAAGCTAATCATACAAACACCTTGCTCACAAACCTGCATCTTAACAGTAGTTTAAATAAATAAATAAATAAACATAAATAAATTAACATGGCCCCATTAAAATTAATTATTCCTTTGGCACTTGGAATTGAACATAATTCATACACTGATGGATTCTCAGAAAAGCTCTACCTTAGTGTGTTTCCTAATAAACTCAAGACAGAGTGGAGCCATTCTGTCAAACAGGCCTACTATAAATTCTTTATGAGTAGAGCTGATTCCTGAAGGCATTGTATTTAGCCATGACATCAGTAATGGTCTCCAGCCTAACATATGGGGTTCCATGTAGACCATACCACACCTTGAAACCTAAAAATAAAGAAATGGGTGCATGTTATCTTATGCGATCTCCAAAGTTTTTTCTTATATAAAATAAATTAAAATATCATTCTGTATTTAAATATACAGTTTCTGGGATTACTAGAAGTTGGTATGAAGTGTACAGTGTGGTTCTGTGAGCCTGGAGACAGATGATCAAGATCAAACTTATCTTTATCCTTGAGCCAACAGAAGACCTAATATCAAAGAGATTTTCCTCTTAAATAGAATGAGTTCCCAACATTAAGGTCATAAATGATAATAAACTGACTAGTAGTCCAACATTTAATTTTAATCTAAGTTTTATAACAGTTTCAAGTAAAAAATCCTTTCCTGTATGACTATGCAGGTATTCTGTTATAGGTATAGGTATAGGTATTCTGTTTATATTATCTGAACTGATACATTCAGGAGGAAATGTTTGCATTTCATAAAAAGGAAAAAATAGGTGTAGTAGAGATAGATAGGTACCATAAATGTAGTAACTGTTGCTTTTATTGGAGTTTGTCTATGAGATTAAAGATTTCTCCATTAATGATTTTATTTTTCTTGTCAGGGACTTAGAAAGGCCAGACTCCAAACAGTTACAGACTCTTCAGAGGAACACAAAATTTCTCACAACATATTGTGATATTATGAAAATTTTAAAGAAGAAAACCAACCCACAATGTCCTTTATTTGAAACGTATCAAATAAATACAAACTTAAAATTATTCTTCTCAGTTAAGTATATTTTTGAAAAATGAGAAAAGAAAATCTTCACTGTATACCTCGATAATGAAAGATAATTGTAATCAGTAATTCAAAGACAGGTAACTTACAGTAGCAGGAGAGGCAACTTCTAAATCCATTGGTTCAAAAATAAGGCTCATCTGCTGTGACATTTGGATGATCTCTCCACTCATAAGGCACAACTTTTTATTATCATCAAGCACAGTATTCATATTCTCAATCCATACTGCATCCACTGGTCCATCAAAAATCAGCCATTTCCTATCTGGGGTCTGGTTTGAAAGGAGAGAATGGAAGGAAAGGGTAAAGGGAAAAGGGGAATCAGATATTTGTATTTTACTTAACTATGTATACTGTAAAATAACTATTTTAGAACTAAAATTATTTTCCACACACACACAAATAAAATATTCTGAATACAGATTTGTATTGACAAGTAGATTCTGAAATTACAATTTATATTCACAATTTAATTTTATTTCTTTGAAGCATATACTGTAGTTAACTACAGAAGGTTAATATTTTTCCTAGATTCTTACAGTTACACTTGCAAAGCAGTGCTTTGCTTCAATTAAACTGCAACATATTCAAATACTTTGACTTATGACACAGTGAGTCAAATACTTTGACTTATGACAAATACAACTTATCAGTGCATGCAATACAACTCCATGCTCACCATGGAAGTCAATAGTACCAACAAGAGATATGTTGATAGAAATCTAAATGTCATGTTTGGTATTTTACAATATAAGCAAATAGTCATACATTTCTTACAGCAAAACACAAAGCAGTTGTGCAGTTCTGCAAGCACTACTAAGATTAAACGTATGCATTGAAAGGTCATTTCCCATAAAGCTCTAATGCTGATAGTACTTACTGGGGAAGAAGCAAATGCTCTGAAGCTCACTGCTAGGATGCCATCTGACCATTCATGTGAAACTGGATCGAATTGTCCATATAGCTGACCCATTGTTACGGACTTGGGATTTAAAACAGTAATCTGAACTTTGTTTTCTTCCATCAGCCCCTAAGAACACAAAAAAGACACAAAAGTAATAAAATCTGTTAATACAAAATATGCCATTTATTATGCCATACTTTTGATTTTGAATTTTACAGGTATTAAGTCTTCATAAAACTTTCAGCAGGTTAGAGAAGGAAAGACCTCATAAATATTACATTTAAAAGATGGTTTACAAATGTATAAA
The DNA here is from genome assembly GCF_011077185.1 of Oxyura jamaicensis. Lineage (NCBI taxonomy): Eukaryota > Metazoa > Chordata > Aves > Anseriformes > Anatidae > Oxyura > Oxyura jamaicensis. Next base: position 1,916,995 of record NC_048899.1, on the reverse strand, counting down.
GACAATTATCCCAACTTCATCACATCTAGTTGGAAGTATTATTTTAGTACTGAACAGCAGCTTGATAAAAAATGGATTTATTTATAAAAGTGGATTTATTTAAAAAAAGGGATTTGTTTATTTTTTTCAAGTGTAAGTGAACAGGACCTTTGCAAAGGGCTTTTGTTTTGTTTTGTTTGCTTGCTATGTTTTTTACTTAACACATACAAAGATATATAATTTTATTTTTAATTAACTTCAATTGATTCTATTCTTCTTTCCTTGAGACTTAATATGACATTTAATATTGCACACATTAAAGATCGGTTGAGTGAAACCACTGTTCTACGGGAATTAATTACAAACAAAAATGACAAATTACAAACACTAATTTGAACGCCAACTTAATGGACAATAATTCACTGAATTAAAAGAAAAAGCAGAAAGTTAACTATTGTTATATTGGACTGACAGACGGGACAAGAATTTCTCCTACATAACTAAAGCAAAAGGTTCACAATTTAATCTATAATGTAGTAGGTAAATAAGCAAATAAATTATCATAATAGAACTCTTTTTGATGGTAATACCAATCTGAGAGTCTAGCCAGCCTAGTGTTGCTGATATCTGCACAAAAATAACAACAACAATAAACAAAACAAAACAAACAAACAAACAAAAACCACAATGCGCCTGCCAAAGGAAATTAAGGAAATTAAAGGATTTTGCTAAGGTGTTTGGCTGCATGTTTCCAGCCAGCAAGCGTGAAGAAATTCAGTGTCCTGAAGATCACTTTTGCTTTGTGGCTGTTACTATTTATGTCTGAAGGTATCTGGAGTTCTCAGAAAATCCTAATAAAGAAATCAGATTTGACCAATGCAATTAAAGAAAAAAAAAAGTCTTAATTAAATTCTTTCTGAATAATAGAATACATTCACAAGATCAACAGAATTCCATTGACTTAATCTCCCCTCTCATGTCCAGTAGGTTAACTAGGTTATTATATTTCCATTATTTGATTATTGGAAATTATTTTCTCCCAGACCTCTTGAAAGTAAAAAGTTACTTGCAAGAAGAGGGGAAAATGGGTATGCATACTGGTTACAACCAGTCTCAAAAGCAGTGTATTTGTTGCTGAGCTGTAGATTTATATCCTGTAAAGAAGGAAGACATGACAGGAAAGAGTATGAATGTTCAGCAGCAGCGATTGGCTATTTCAGTGCTCATCTTTTATTCACCTGCTTAGACACAGCTTTTGTTGTCTTCTTCAGTAGTTTTAACAATCAATCTGCAGGAAAGCTTAAGATCTCTACCTAATGAACTTTCAAAATCTAGACTGCTATCTCCTTTGGGCTGGGACCATCAGTTACTTTTAGATGTATCACTTGATACAAACCTTCACAAGCTTCCATAAGAAGTGATTGGTCATTTGAAACGTAACGAGAATAATTAGCTGAAGAGGAAATCTTTCTTCCAAATAAAGCTACGCTTTAAAGATTGTCATGACTTTTGGAAGGCTTGCACTTCAGAGCTTTCTTGATTCACTCTTACTGTCTATGACCCTGGCGTTGGCTGCATGTCCAAATACCAAGCCCAAAACACAGTATTTGTAAATGCAAGATATAACGGATACAGAGGCCTACTGTATTTTTTTTCATGTTTGTAACTATCCTTCACTGATGGCAAGACTGCTGGGCATGGCAGAAAAAGAAGGAATTTCATTAAATTTTGACATTCACTTTGTGCTATGTTCTGATAGCATAATGTGGCATTTTCCAGGATATGCAAAATGCAATGAAAAACTGAAATTATTAAAATGCCTAGAAGCAAATAAAAGAACTAAATCATTTAATGAAAAACAAATACTGCTGCTCGACTCCACCAAGGTACTTTCTAGAAAATTTCCTTATAATACTAGCGCTAGTAGTGGCTGTGAACTATATCTTGTTGGGAAGGGACATGAGAGTAGGAAAAATCAAGAAAATAGCTAACTACACAGCCTAAGGCTCAAACACACACTGACTGTATGACCAGTTTAAACAATCAGAATGTTTGTAGCAAAGGGAAGGAAGAAAAGGGGCTAATTTTATCAAAAGGAGGATCAGACACTTGTTCCCTCTTCTCTCTGTTTCGATCTCAGGATAAGCGCTCTGGTATAAATTGGGATTATTTAGTTTCTGCATTTATACGGTTTTATTATACTTTTATCAGAAAAACTTCAAAACTTTGTGTAAATTGATCAATTTGTTTGGTGTAGTTCTAAACAATAATCTCTTTTAAAAAATAGTTTAATATCTCTCATGAATAAGTTAGAAAGCTGGTACAAAGCTGTCACAAGGAAAAGTTTATTATAAAATTTAAAGTAGCTAATTCATTCCTTGTCCAATGTGATGGAAGAATTCAGAGAAAATTCCATATGTAGAATCATATGAAATATGTATCTCTAAAATTGGTTCATCTTGTCTAATATAAGTTTGAAAGAATAGCTTCTCAATCTGTTTTCAGTTTTTGCTTATACTGCTCTAGAGTTTCCTAGAGTAAAATCCATATTCAGTATAAGTACTAAAATATTTTTTAAAATTTGTTTGAAAATAGTTTTCACCAGAAATATTTATAAAATATGTTTAGATACCTTCTCACATATGTCCCCCAGTGCTCCTGCCAGAACTCGGTATGCACAAGTTTTTCCACCAAAAGGTTCTCCAACTATCATAAAGCCGTGACGCACAATCATCATCTCATATATCTGCAAGATCTTCATAGTGAATAGATCAGTCATTTGCAAATTCATAGCAGCACAGTTTGTTTTGATGGCTTCCAATAGGTCATTGTAGTCTGGTTTTGGTAGCTTCACACCAGGAAACAAATCGGAGGTAATGCCCTATCCAAACAATTAATTGGAAAGTACACTTATTTTCACAGTCATTTGGCTTGAAACTTAGGCAATCAATCCTTTGGCCTTTAACACTAGGCAGACTAATATCTATTTTGATTAAAATAATCATGAATTTCATATCACCCTTGTCTGAGCTAACACTCTGATTTCATAACTAATTACCGATATTTATTTCATGTACAGTTTTCATGTTTACCTGTGTACACAGACGAGAATTATCTAAGCATGCTCTTTCCTGATAAATATTAACTTTTATCAAACTAGTTTATATTGCAGTACTTAGAAAGCTGAACAAGCTTTTACCTTTTTCTCTGAATAACTGAAGAATAATTAACAGAAATCTAAATTAAAAACCAAAGTTTCTGCATTTTTGTTTACAACAAAACAAGAAAGATTAAAAAAAAGTTGAAGATAGAACAAATTATGTAAAAGAATACCTGTGATATCGTTTTATTAAGACAGACCTGAAGTATCAACTCTGAAAGTAAAGATTACTTAAAGAACTTCCAAAATAAAACATATTATTTAGAAATGACAATGACAATAATTACTGGTGAACTTAGAATCACATTATTTTGACATTTTTCATGCTACTGGGTATTTTACTTTCCTTCTAACACATGCTTTGGTTTTCATTTAGCACTGTTAGCTTCCAGTGTTAAAATGTTAATGATCATAAAACATTCTGACCTTAAAGTATATCTATTATAAAAGTATATTAAAAGACATGCCTAGCATTCTGTGCTACCGGGGGCACATTTTCCAATCAACAATGACAAAAACAGGGCTTTTCCAATTAAAATAATCATATTTCCCAGGCAGAAATAACCATGAAGTGGTGTTCAAGGTGAGCAGCTTTTTTTGTCTGAAACACATTTGGTATAAAACTTCTATTAGTCATTTATCTCCTGCATTTTTTTTTTCACACTGTTAAGAATTAAATATTCACACACTTGTGCTACTTTATGGTCTTTCTATGCCTAATAGATTTTATAACTGAGATAATGAGAGGTAAAAAAAATAATAATAAAATATATTAAAGTTTTCCTTCTTACAATGTGGATGACATAACTATGGCAAAATGAAGGAATATCATATTAAAAGAAACCAGTTACTATTGGTGTAAGTTTTACTGCTGGATAAAATGGTCTCCTTCACAACAGAGTAGGATCAATGTTATAAAAACATATTGAAAAAACATATGAAAGTGAAAAAGGTATAGTATTACTCATAAATATACTTAATTTCCGTATACTAAATTATTAACATTGCTATTCTTATTTTTAAAGACTGAAATTCAAAAAAACAACTAGTGAAGATTCTTTAATTTTCACAGAGAAATTCTCTAAGCTTACCTTCACCATTTAAAAAATTGTGAAAATATGCTCACGACTCAATTTCACGAAAAAGAGTGAAATTTAGGCAGAACATTAACTAGATTAGACTAACAGTGTCCAAAGACATACGTTCAGTTTCTAATTCACTACTTTTTCTGTATAACTTTGGTCAAGCCAGTTACCTTTTCTGTACTTTGGATTTCTAATTTTTTTTCATAAAATTCTCACAGTAAAGAACTTCTATATTGCTTTTGGGCCCTCATGGATGTTTTATAATCAAAATGATCCAATTTTTTTTTAATTATAAAATTACACAAAATAAGTATTATATACTGAAAATATAATTGCAGCTAATCTTTATGTTTTCTACCTCAAAAAGTGGTAAATCATGAGACAAGAATTTAGGCAGGTTGACATCCGTAATGGATCTAAGTAGCAAAATTTCTTCATCCTCCAATGGATATTTCAGCTAAAAAAGATATAAAATAGTGTTAGTTATTTTTATATGTTTAGAAAACAGATGTTAAACTTGTAAGTTTTACAGAACTGTTCTTGTGCATCTGTGTAATTATTTTGGCAGGTTCAGGTCCACTGACCGTAGCACATGTTGTGGACGTATGTTTATGCTTTGATATCAATGTGTTTACAAGGGCTTTCTATAGTCAGGACAATTTCACTTTATTTTATAGGCAGTTATGGGTATTGTTATAAATTTAATATTAGATTTTTTTTTTCTAAACAATTGATTTCTTGCTTTTTAAGTATATTCCTTTATCTTCCTAAATAGGACAATTTTCCCTGCTTTGAGGTAAACCTTCAGCCTTCAAAGAGGAAAAACTAAGAGGTTGCATAGAGATATGTTTCCTAGAAACATATGTGCATGTTTTTGCCATGACAAACAGCTTTTTTACTTTTTTGTTTTGTTTCATTTGTTTGTTCTGGGGAGCTAGGTTGGCAATAGGAGGATTATAGAATTATAATTTATATTACTCTACTTAAATAAATATAATTGAATAAAAAGACAAATTTATCAATTTATTAGCAAAATCTTTTCATTCATTAATAATGCATGTCAAGACAATACATTGCATTCTAAACAGTTTGTATAAAGACTAGAGAGATTGAAGTCACATTTGGCAGAGAGTTAGTGGAAGGAGTTCACGTGCTATGGCAAAGGAATCTGAGCTTGTTAAGAAAAGCAGAAGAAAGCAGTGGCCAACAAGCCAAATACAACTTTCTGAATTTGCATTTATCTAGAATTTTTGAAAGATAATCAGCACCATAGACCTGCCATTCTGAGACAAGTGGTTGTGTGAATGGCCCATTAACTTCCTCTCTTCTTGACTTTCCTCAGCTTGTGGAAACATACCCTTTTTGTTTCCATACGTATCTCGAGATGAAATGCTCAACATCTACTTTCCTTTACATAGAATCACATACCTTCTGTTATGAAGGAGCCACACTACTGACTAAGTTGCTGGGTTAAAAAGAAAATTCAAGAAATCATTTACCTTCAGGTTACCAGCAGCAGTGAGTACTGACTTCACAGCTCTCATTCCATAATCATAATGGTGCTGAGAAGACAACTGCTCTGAACACAGACGATATGTAGCTACAATTTTTACTGATAGCGGTCGAGCAGTAACAAAACCACAAGAATACAGAACTATCTCTGCAATCATGGCATAATCAGGAACCATCATTGCTACCGTTCTAAAGAGAGCCTATTAAATATATAAATGAAAAAACACATAAGAAAAAGTTACACATTATTATATAAAACTTTTTCTACAATTACGTAAAACTAAATCTTGTCGCTATTTCATTAATTCAGTGGTAGCCAATTAAAGCTAACTGTCATTATGATTATAATTACACTACAATATATTCAATGTTTTTCCGTAACCACCTAGAAATATTTGGTGGTTACTCCCGAGTAACTACCAAAAATACTATGATTTTTTAATTCAATATTAAGATATTATTTACTGTTTGTACATTATAAAAAGTTCATTTTTGAACTTTCACGTGCTTGGTCAAGAAACACGAGGCTTTTTTTTATTTATTTATTTTATCCTGACGGACTGATAGATGTAGAATAATCCAACCATTTCCCAACATTTTAAAATTCACTGTATTTCTATTTTTCGGTTTAATTTTTCTCTGTAATTTCTTCTTTGAGGGAAGATTATTTTTACTTTAGTATAGTAAAAAAAACGCTTAGATAAACTGAAGGAAGGTAACTGATTTTAAAAATTCTTTATAATTTTTGTATTTAACAGCAAAAAATATTTTTTCTATTTCTGTATTAACTACTAAAAGTAATAAAATGACAAGTGCTAGAAATACCTTAAGATTGTCAGGAAGCTCTGAACGCCCAGCATAGCCAGGATTCATGGTAATGAAGACAGCACACGTAGGGTTCAGTTTCAGTTCTGTTCCTTCAAATACTAATAAATCAGATCCTGAATTAATGCCTATGGAGAAATAAAAAATAATGTCATTGTTGGAAACTTTTTGTTGCATCTTTATTCCTTTTTATATGTAAGAGAAAGTTATGGTTAATATAACAGTTTACCTCTTTGGATAGTAAAAATCTGCTGAGCAACAACTGAAAGTACTTCCAAATCAATCCTGTTGAATTCATCAAAGCAAGCCCATGCTCCACAAGACAACAAGCCCTAGAACAGATAGACATAAGATTAATTTATTAGTGACCACCTATTTTGGGCATACCTACACTGATCAATGTGATTCTGTAATGAGAAAAAGTTTTAACTTGCAAAGAACGAACTCATATCCATGATCCAGAGCACTAAGTTCTCAGACTCGTGAACCCATATCCATGATCCAGAGCACTAAGTTCTCAGACTCACTCCCAATAGCTATTGCTCCAAAAAGAATAATATTTAAAAAGTTTGTCGTCCCCCCTCCCGCCCCCAAAAAGACAAAAAATCTTGTATAAATAAAATTCCAATTATTTTGTCATATTCAAAGTGCCTGTCATATACATACAATTGCCACGTTATGCCTTTAGAGTCAATATTTGGCAGCTGAACAAGGGGGAAGATTTCACCTCTAACCAAGACTACAAAAAACTACTCTCTTCTGTCTATGCTTGACAGGGTTTAAAATGACAACAGGCAACCTAAGGAATTCTGCAGGGCTAAAACCAACTATTTAATTTACAGTACAAACAAAAATGACAATCCTTTTACAACATATTACAGCACAACATGTTGTAAAGTGTAACTAAAGAGCAATTCTCTTTTCCTACAGCTCTGCTTAAATTATACATCTTTTTTGAAATAAGCTCCCCAAATGTACTGTTTCTGTAGCACAGATAGTCTTTAGACAGACAGCATCTTGTAAATTGTTAATGGTTATTCTAAAATTCCCATTTAAGATGAAGAATTTTGCTTTCATCATTTTAAGTAAAAACTTTTAATTTCACTTATTTGGGTGATTTGCTGTCATGTTGAATTTTGAAGCCACATTATATGGTTCCAATGCCACCTCTGACAGAGGAGAGAAGAATGACAGCTAGGGAAGCATATTTTCTCTGTTTTTGCATCATTCCAGTCCAAAATAGGATAGTTTGGAATGGCACAGATGGTTATTGAAGATATAAAAATGGATATGCTTGATTTATATAATATAATGGCTCTCACCAGTTTAAAGATTAAATTAAATCCCAAGTCCCCTAAATTTGCAATCATTTACTAAAAATGTATTCATCTAAATGGTATCTATGTTGCCTATATAAAACAAAATAATTATAGTATATTTCATTTTTTAAAGCATAGGGAAAAAAAAAAAAAAAATGATACTTCAGGTGGATTCTTATGTAAAGTAAGAGCTATCTGCATAATGCTAACATTAAATAGAGGCCTGGAAGTGGAAAAAAAAATACATTTAGGTCTTAAGAGCACTTCAAGTGCCAAAGCAAACAAAGGGATTTTATATAACTGAGCATAGAACCCTCAAGACTTATCCAAACCTTAAAAAATTTTCCTAATGCAAGGTAATCCAGTCCATCAGAACAATTGAAAACCACACACTGCTTAGCAACAGCCTTTGCTAAATCTTTCGTAGTTTCTGTCTTTCCAGTTCCAGCAGGACCTTCAGGGGCACCTCCAAGATGTAGGTGTAGTGCACCAAATAATGTTCTGAAAATAACAGAAAAAAATGTACCAATTTTTATGCTGTTTTTCTAGCTGCTCCAACTTTTACCAGAAACTCTTAAAAATTAGTGTCATGTCTGCATTTTCCTCTGATGGTACAATTTGCTTGCTCTTGGCAGCTGTACTCTACAAATACATAATGACATATTAAGTTTACTCAAAGTCCAGAATAGAACTTACTAAACTTACTAAATAGAAGCTTGCTAAATTTACTACATTTTTCACTTACTAAATTTGATCCTCTTGTAATTTATCACCAGTTATAGTGTTACAAAAGATTTATTTTATCACAAATTTAAATTAAAATATTCATACAGGACCAATTCTAAACAAAAAGAAACACATACTATTCTATTTATGCCTATTAGAATATCAAATACACAATCCTGGAGTTATCTATTCTAGGATTAATTAAAATATATCGAGTAAATACATTCTTGCTAATAGAACACATTTAGTAACATGTAGTTTTACCTGTAGCATCTGTCTGTAAGTGGAGTAATAACCAGCCTAGGTGTATTGCCTAGATATTCATAACCATACCTCAGTCCAGCATTGATCATCCTTATTTGTAGATGTCTTTCCTATGAAACAAGACATTGATTATAGAGATGAAATAAACAATTACAAAATAAAATAAAATGAAATAAAACACATGACAATTCAACATTATTCTTCAAGCTCATAAATAGGCCCAATGGTATTAAAAAAAACAACTGGCCGACTACTCATTGCTATGAGACAACTTCAGTATGACCCAATTTAACAAAATATTACTATTTAATAGATACTAAAGTATCAACATGGAAAACACCATTTTTTCCACTAATTTTTATCTAAACAAAAATATCTTACCAACCATATTGCAGAGTAAAACTGTCTTGTTTAGCTACTTAGAAAGATAATCAGCTTTCTAAGAAGTGAACAGAAGTAATCATGGCAAATAGCTATAGTAATGTTCAATCTGATGACTCAGATATGGCAATACATATATATGTATTTTAATTTCATGTGCAATGTCTGCTGTATTATGGAAAACCTTGTCCTGATGAATACAAATGTATTGTATCCTATCAGTATCCAGTATAAACATCATTATTTTTCCAAGAAGTGTAACACACAATTATAATAATATTGACAATAAGTCAGATTAAATGTTTAACTGTCATCCATATAACATTTTTTATTCTGCAGAAACAAACAGCAACAAAAAAATGTCTTTGAGTGAACAACTTTTGCCTGTAATCCCCCCTGCAGACTCAGCAAATGCACTGAGACCCAGCAGTGATGAAAAATTAATTTTAATTAAAAACTGTTTGTGTTTGGCTATTGACCATTTTAGTTAGCAATCCATAGAATTATCAGTTAGAGGTATTCTCTTATCAGCAGAAATTCTCATATTAGTGTAACTATTCTCTGTGTCAGCACTCAAACAGAAATTGAAAAGCTGTGAACAGAAATTACCTTCTAATAGGATTGAGAGGTATCACTTACCTCCCAGTAGTATCTAAGCTGACTTAACCATTCAAAGTCACTCTCATCTTTGACTTTCTTGCTTACTAGAGATGCAAGAACATCCCTAGCATGAACATCAAGCACAACAAGTGCTTCTAATGTCACTCGATTCTGCTTAGACAGCTTTCCTCGCACCAAGTTGACAATGTCCTCAATCTGTCTATTATTCTGTTCCAGAAAATCCTCTAGTGCCTGGGAAAAAAAATTAAAGTTAAGAGATTGCATGTCTAGTCTGAGGCATGACTATTTTTTCTTATATTACTCTTAATTCTCCATATTAAAATGTTCCTTCACACTATTATAATAGTACAATGTCTTTCATTCACTAGTATAGTTCAACAGTGGTTTTTGGCTTTGTTTTCTATTTTTACAGTACCATATGTAATACATCAATGATACATATTTGAAAACAAAACAATATACATGTTTTTCTTCCTGGAAAGCAGGAAAAAGTCCTTCGCTTTTTATAAATTTCACATTAAGAAAATGAAACTGAAAATATATAAATAAAAATATAGAATTTTTATAAATTTTATAAAATTATATGTTTAATATGTTATATTTATATTTATAAATTATAAAATTATATAAATAATAAAATTTTATATTTTAAACATTTTTAATAAAATTATTTTAAAATTATAACAGAAAATTAAGAAAAAAACACCTCTATATTCTACAACAGTTAGAAAAAATAACCCATCTACAATTCAAACAAGTTAACAAGATAATTTATTAAACAGGAAAGACACTATTAAGGAAAGCAATTGTACCATGACAGTACTTAGAAGTTGTGAAGTGCCTTACTGAACTCACATAAAAAGGAAGACATTTAAAAACACAGTGGAGTTTGACAGAAATCCGTATGTCTTATGCACTCAAGGGCAGACTCTTTTAGGAAGCTGTATCCACTGGAGGTCCACAGTAAGCTTGAATGTTCTGAATTTTTACAGAAAAGGTCCCAACACTATTTTGTTACTGCTCTTCTGCAGGACCCAAAAATTTAATGCTGAGGTGAAGTAGGACAGATCACACAATGCCTTTATGAAAACGCATGCCAGAGGAATCTAGCTACTCCAGTACAAGAGCAGCAGGACTGATAGAAGAGAGTACTGTCTGTAAGAAACTGTCTACATATACCTTAATACAGATAAACTAACACTCAGTCATCTAACTTAAGGAGGCAGAAGCTTAGACTTTGTGGAAATGGAGTTTGAGATGCTCTCAGCATTTAGAAAAACTCATCTTTATCCATCTTAGTACTCTTATTTGTTTTAATAAGAAACTTGAATCTTTGATATATCTGCAGCAGTTCAAAACATTTAACTAACAAATGTTTGAAAGGAGCATGCATGTGTATGCATGTGCATAGATACATGAATAAATATTTAATCTTAATGAGTGACTTTAAATGATATTGGCATCTTCTCCCAGAAAACACTGAAGAGCTTCTGCTAGAAAAAAAAAGATTTTTGTTGCTGTGTGCACAGAGTATATTACCTTTGATGTTAACAAGAATGAGGTAGGATGCTATTTATTTTACCCAGGATAAAGCTGCAGATTCATGCAGAATGCAGTATTTCTGTCCTCTCATGTGGTCACTGATTGTCTGTCACATTTCTTATGCTTTAGTATAAAATAGAGAAATAATAAAGAGAAAGAAGTGAAGGTTGTAAGACAGAGTTCTTCCTGTCATAGATTTCTGACAGATTATCAGGAGATGCAAATACCTTTCCACTCCTTCACTGAAGACAAGCCCTTTTCTCTTGCAGAAAAAAAGATTTTGAGGCTGTAGTCAGATAGGTAGAATTCTCACTACCGCAGAATTTGAGTAAAAGCTATAGATATGACAAGTTTCCCTGAATGTCCAGGTACAGAAAAAGCTTAATAAAGACAGCACAAGGGGCTTTGTCTAGAGTCAGAATGACAGCTCAAGGACAGAATGTCTCATGTCTCAGAATGGCTACATCCAAAAGGAAATATTAATTTCAAAATCTTCAAGAATCACTGTTCAGGTATATATATCTTTAAAGTAGCTATTCAAAAGATTAACTGTTGCATTCATCCAAAGAGGTTATGACCAAAAGTCTGATTTATCACTGCATTATATTAATTTGACATAATTTACATTTAAAATATTCTTACCTTTTGGCCATTTCTAATGGACATCTCTACCTGCATTGTCCAGAAAGTTTGGGATACACAAAGAACTGTTTGTCCAGGCCACTCTCGTACCCAATGAATACGTGAAGTTTTTGGATAGGCTTCAACTGCATCTCCGATGACCTACATAGGAAAAAAGCACACTATTACCACATATAAAAACAGGTAATGTTAAGCAGTAGAGCTAATTTAGGTTAGGTTGCAATACTGACAATCAAATAAATCAACCTCAAATTTAACTCTGTAAAACTGAAATCTTGCAAGCAAATCTCTTAACAAATCTTAAAAAAAAAAAATAAAAAAAAAAGTCATAATATGAATTAAATGATCACACAAAGTTTCTGAGAACTAATTTCACAACATATACTAATATGAATTATACCATTGGCAACTTAACATTTTCTAGCTTCATCTACAATGAAACTAGAAAACAAGTACTAATACAATTTAATTAGAACTAACACCAAACGGAAAGTTGTTTTTTTTAATCTATTAAATCTACCAAAAACTCAGAGCTTTTAACTTTACAGTTCATATTATTTAAATTTATATCTAACTTCAAGTATATTTTCTGATAACAGAATGATGAATCTCATTCTAGAGCTGCTCAAGGATAACCCCAACGAAACCTAGATTTGAAAAATCTTTCAAATGTCTTTCAAAACTGTTTTTGTTTGTTTTTCCTGCCATTATTCTTACTGGGGTTTTATTAAAGTCTTATTATCAGCAATAGCATCAATAAATTTACACGTCTCCTCAGAGAGTCTGTGTAAAACTACCTTGATGAAAATCTGTCATTTTGCTTGCTCTTCAAAGCCTTTTTGCTTTTAACAATCTATACACATAATAAGATGAATAACACATTAGAGAAAAATGTATCTGTATTGACACTAAAACTATGTAAATGTTATATGTTTCCGATGATTATTAAAGTTCTGTAGTTAGGGTGAATACAGATACATGGTACTTAACCATTTTTTATTTATATAGCTCAGTTTGCCCATGTCTGATATGCACCAAATATGTGGTTATCCACTTTTTAACGTACTGATATGTCATTACTATAATTAAACTGTTGTACTCTAAGACAGTGTTAGGGAAAGTGTATGCATTTAATTACCTCTCCTGACATTGAAAAAGACTGCAAAAAATGACAGAGCTAAATATATGATATGATGATGAGACACCGTGAGGACTAAAACAATACAAACTGGAAGTAGTTAGGCATCTTGATAAGGTAGTCAGAATTAAGAGGAACATTAAAAGGAACATTAAAAAAGAAGGGAATTCTTTCAGTTTAAACTTGTCACTTAAATACCACGTCTGGTGTAAAACAATCTCTGGCAAAATAATCCTTGGTACAAGTGTTTTTGACTGTACTATTTCATTTTCAAGAAATCTAGAGAAGTATAGATCCAGAAATTGACATCAGAAATTGAGGGGAAAAAGAAAACAAAACCAATAAAAAGGTATAACCTTAAAAGACTGAATTCATTGTTTTAATGTTCATGCTATGTGCAAAGAATACTTAAATGCTTACTGGAGGAATCAGGGCTGAATGATATTAGCCTAGGAAATGATTAGATATCCTCAGTTAGAAATAGGGATTAGAAATGTCCAAAGTAAAATAGGCTAAATAAATTGATACTTGGAAGTACTTGATCTAAGACAAAACAAATTCCAATTCAGCTGATACGTAATCATGGTGAATTTCTACCCCCAGAAAATATTATGCTTAAATTCAATAGACTTATTTGCTTAACTTTAAGCATGTGTTTCCACAGACTTTACCACTCATTCTCCTGACACAAGGACAAAATATCATAGAATTATTTAGGTTGGAAAAGACCCTTAAGATCATCAAGTCCATCTGTCCATCTAACTACCGAGTCTACCTCTAAACCATATCCTTAAGTGCTACGGCCACGTTTCATAAATACCTCTAGGGATGGCAACTCCTCCACTGCCCTGGGTAGCCCATTCCAATGCCTAAACACCCTTTACATGAAGAAATTCTTGCTGATATCCAATCTAAACCTCCCCTGGGACAACTTCAGAACATTTCTTTGTGTCTTTTTGTCTTTAGCCAGCTACACACCGATCATCTGACTGCTTTTGCTATGCTTTGGAGAACAAAAATAAAGTTAGGACTTGTTACCTTGTGGACAGAATTCAGCATAGTTGCCTCCAGTTCAACTAGCCATTTTTCAACTTGACCTCTGGCTTCAGATGTTGAGATTGTCTGCATGAGTTCCACAGTCTCTCCTTCACTACTTTTCATGTGTGTAATATCTAGTACATCAGTAAACTCTACTCTTGCAATTCCTTCAAAACACTTTTTCAGGTGAGGTTGTACTCTAGAAAACAAAAGGAGTAGCATTAGACAGCTTCTGACATTTTTTTTCCTTGCCAATCTTACAAAATAAGATATATTTTTTTAAAAAAGAACAGTTTTAAAGAATTTACTTAAAAGACCACTTCAAGTTTGTTAAATAGAAGTCTATCCTCAACAATACTTCTTGTGTATTAACACTGCAAGATGCCTTGCTAATACCACACTACTTTTTGAGGTTCACTTTTTTTTCTCCTCTTCTCATGATGAAAGCTATCTTGCTTAACAAGATTGCTTCTGCAGGAACCTTTTTAGAGTTAATTCTATTCAGTGCTAAATGGACTTTTGCAGTGTAACCTTGATTGAGGCTGGGAAGTAGAAATCTCAGACTGTTAGAACACTGGGGGGAAAAAAAAAAAAAAAAAAAAAAGTAAAAAAAAAAAAAAAAACTTCTACTAGGACTGGACCTAAAAAGGAAAAACTCAAGTTAACTGTATATAGATCACATAAGATCAGCTTTCCACTGGGAACAAACAGGTATGCTAATTTGATGAATTATTATTTGGACTTCTGATTTTGCTGAAAACCAGCATACAGTTAATAGTTTAGAAAACAAAGCTGAATTTAACTACCTGTATTAAAAATTACTCTGCATTTGTCTATCATAAAATCTAACCAAGTACAATCTTAATACCATAGCTGTCAGGGAAAAAAAAAAAAAAAAAAAAAAAAAAAAAAAAAAAAGTGAATATAAGCCTCTGTATACACACACCATGAGTCACAAATGCATCTATTGAATATTACAGTACCGGGTAGGATCTTTAGTCTCTGAAAGAATCTCAAGGAGTTCATCATTGGATAAAAAAAAGAATCTGGGAAAAAACAGGCGTTTCTTCTCTAGATATTCATTAAGTCCCTTGAGAATGACTTCCAGAAATTCATTGCACTTTCTCAGTTTTCCCAACATGTTGTCTATTGTTACTACTGTCAGCACATGCTTATCCTGCGAAAGAAATGATTCCAGATAAAATGTTAATGCCTTCGCAAGTAATTCACCACACAGCACTTCAGGAAATGTCTTGAGCAAAAATAATTTGTATTTCAAATTCTGGTTTACTCAAACTATTACCAGGGTCACAATTTACTAACCTTCATTGTCTGGCTTCACTGGGAAAGTAGTTAGGTTAAGTGTAACAAATTATACTTTAACTTCTTTTTAGTATAGCACCTGAATAACACAAAGATATACCACTGGATAAATATTGAGTTTTGTGTATTTATACATTGTGTAGATGACTCACTCATGTTGCAATACATATCATTCTACAAAGTACTGGGGAGTGATTAATCCCAATCCCCAATCTCCTGCTAAGGAAAAAAAAAAAAAAAAAAAAAAAAAAAGACACTGAAAAAGACACTGCTATAAATATAACTAAACAATGAGAAACACCAAAGAGATGAGTAGCAAGAATTTCAAACTAACCTATTTTGAGGACTTGTAAGAATTCCTATAGTAGCAACACACAACACGGCAGCAATGCAGAAAATCAAAGATGTAGCAAGACTATTTTCACTAGGAACAGTTTTGTCAGAGCCCATTACGAATACAGAATGCCTCACTCAAAAAAATCCCTGATCGGGTTTGCAAAACAACACAGTATCACAGGGCAGAAGCTTGGTGACTCACGTTGCAACAGACAGATGAGGAGAGACAAGCTATACTGTTGTGCAAAGCTCAAAAGGTATCAGTGACAAATAAATCCCTCATAGGGTGACAATGCAGATTTGGCCTAGTAACTTGACTGCTGTTCAGCTTCAGTTTGGAGAATTCAAAACTAAATTCCAAGTTTGGTTTCAGTTCAAAAACTTGTAACATTTTTAAATTATTTGCAATTTGCATTCAGCTTTGGTTCAGCTCCTTGCTCATAATACACATATACTTCTAAATTACTAAATAAATAAAGATAAATTTATGTTTATCTAATTAATCTTCATGGAGGTGTAACTCTAACACAATAATCAGTGTTCTTTTGTACATAAAATACATTTACCTTCTGTTACTTGTAACATACTAAACCAGAACAAACTAAATAAGTACTTAGTCTTTTCATCTATACATAGATAATTAAGCTGTCAGCACACAAATACAGTTAGTCATTTGTTTTATAAAACACTTTGTAATGCATAACCAGCACATAACTATATGTTGCCAACAGGAAGAGGTTTTGTTTAAGATATCACAGGTTGCAGCTTTGGATTTTTTTTTTATTTTTTTTTTTATTTCTTCCTCAAAAAAAATAAAAGTAAAAATGCTTCAATATTCTAGGGTTGGTTTGATGTTTTTGTTTTATTTTACTTTATGACAAGTGGAAAATAAGTCACTAAATAATGTAGTCCTTATTAATATGCTTTACTTAAATTAGGTATTTAAAATGAATGAATAATATATTATTATTCAAATTGGTGATGAAAAGCTAAGCAAATAAAAGCCTTTCACAGCAATTTTAAAATACAATGGCATATAAATGCAAAAAAAATCATGAACAGTCTCAAGTTACCATTATGCTTTAAGAAAGACCATTCATATTGACTGGAGAAGAGTTTTCTTTTAAGCTATACTATGGAAACATTGCATTTGTGGAAACAGAGCGCCATCTCCTGGAAAATAAGGCCAACTTGCTTAGTGTAAATAAGATTGTTAAACTATTATTCTGGCATTTGCACTCTCCTGTACAAGCAAAAGTTGATCCTGTTTTCTGCCAGATATGATACATCACATTCAAAAAATAATTCAAATTTGATTAGAACTGAATATCTAAATTAGAAGATTTTCTTAAGATAGATCATTCATCAGATACGATGTCCAGAAATAAAATAACCAATACAATTCTGAAATTCTTGCCCTTTTTTTTATTTCTACTATGTCCTTACCCAGAGCGAATACTTCTGATTTCACAATAGCTTGCTGGGATAAGTTTCTGATTTTTCTTCTAAATCAGAAGAGGGAGAAGGAGAGAAAGACCATGAGGGATGATGGGGTTGGGGAGAGAAAAAGTACATGTGAGAAGCAGAAGAGAAGGTGAGGGGGAGAAAGGCGGAGAGGGGGAAAAGATATATAGAGAGAAGAGGGTGGAGGGGAGAGAGGCAAGGGCAAGAGGGAGAAAGAAGGGCAGGGAGAGAGAGAGCACAAAGAAGATCAGAGAGAAGAGAAAGAGAAAGGCAGGGAGGGAGGGAAAGAGAAAAGCAGGGAGGAAGGACACAAAAGGCATATAGAATGAAAAATAACTCTAAGTGATAGTGGAGAATGGCCAGGAAATAAAACAAATGGTTCCTTTGAATATTACATTATGAATTCTTACATTAAAAACGTATCTGCAATCTGAAAAAAACTTCAGACCAACATCTTTTTGAGTGACTGCTTCTGCATTTCTAATAATATAAAGGATCTCTGAAGGTTCTGCAAAAGTATGAGAGTTAAAAATGCAATGTTTCAGTTTTTCCTTCAAACAATAAACTTATGCCCTGCCCTGGGCTTCAAACCAGCAGAACTCATAGACCTTTTCAAGTTTGTTGAACAGTTTAGTAAGTCCAGTTAAAAATAAAAAATGCACCATCCTAATAGAAATGTTCATATTAGGGAACTTACTCAGAGTGAATGGAGAATCATGCCTCTTTCAGTTCTTGCCTCTTCCCTTCCTAGTACCACCTCTTTGCTGGATGCTATTGCCCTCTTAGCAAAGTCAGCAGAAGAAATGATACAAGTATTCTTCATCCAGTTAGCCCGGCAAATGCAGCCAATCTAACCTGGCCCTGGGCTAGATTTCTAACAAAGAGCATTCATGCAATCTCAGTTGATCCTAGTAAACATGATAACTTCCAGAAAGGATCAAATAACACACAGATTGGCAAGACCAGATTATTTTGAACTGGCAGACAAGTATAGTGATTGTGTCCAAAAACTGCCTTATGTACTCATTTTTAATAGATCATACCAGCATTTTTTAAGGAAGTTGAACATCGTTGGTTTAAAGTTGTCTCTACCATTCTATATGCAAACAAATGACATTGTTTCAAAAGAACAACTAGTGTAAAATTTAATTGATTCATCAGTGAAGATCATGTCACTTGACCTACAGTGCCAGGATCACCTTTGCTATGTTACTTTGTTTTGTATGTGTTTAATTTTAGTCCCTAGTATGGAACATGGCTTGAGAGATGAGGCTGGAAAAGATGGAATTCTTCAGCTTGTTTAAAAGGAAGTTAAGGTTGAATTTAACTGTAACCAGCAACTACTTGAACTGCAATCAAAAAATAATAATAATAATAAACATATACGAATAAAAAAACAGATCCAATTTCTTTTCAGTGACAGGCAACAAGAGACACCAAGTACAAATGTTTCCTTGGGATGTTCAGCTTGCATATTGAGGAAAAAAATATTTGCTAGGAAGGCAGCACAATGCAAAAGTCTCTGGAGATAACCTCCAAGGAATCCCTGTCCTTGGAGGTTTTCAAAACTTGGCTAAACAAAGCTGTGGCTGACCTGATCTAGTGTTGGCAAAAGTTCTGCCTTAAAGAAGAAGTTAGAGTAGCCGAACTCTAGTTGTCTCTCCCAGTTAATGCTTCTATAATTCTGTGTGAAACAGTTCTACAAAATAATTTTAAAAGGAATCTAAGAAAGGGGGCTAAAACAAAACTGTTTACTGTGCTATCAGAAGTAATTTTTTAGTATACACTACTAATTCACTCTGTATCCTTAAGACAGTGGCACTTACCTGAAAAGTTGATTTCATTAAGTCTTTCCATGTTTTAAACACAGTAGTGAATTGTCTACTTTCCTCAGGCATCTGAGCCATGATGTCTGGAGAACTGAAAATTGGCTCCAAATAAAGCCAAGTAGCTTGAACCTTCAGCCATTCATCCAGGATCTCCTGTACCAACAACAGCTTTCCTTCCCATTCCCTGTAAAACGGTAGTTCAAATGCATGAATTGATGCTTCCAGTATAACATTTCTCTTACACTGCTAAGACTTTTTTGGCAAGTTGTATATTCACGAGCAAGTGTAACAGGCAAAAATTTTAAGATTTGAATGGAATATCGCATATTCATTTAGCCTGTTATGCAGATTTCCTGCATAACAATGTCCACACTCATTTCTGGAACTGGATCATCTGTTTGTGTTTGAACTACCTTTTTTTAAGGTTGACTGTAGGATTTCACAAGCTAAGTTAATCTAATAAAAAGACCAACAGTATCAGTGAATAAACGTAGTGTGCGCTTTAGTGTATAGTAGTATCTGGACAAATTCAATTCATAAACATTAAGTATGCGATCTAGTTGTTGGCATATGACAATCACCAGGTTACTATGTCTAATTGTTTGCTAGGTTAGACAGGCTGAAATGGCAGAAGAAAGCCATGAAAGTAACATGGCCTATTAAACCAAAAAAAAAGTAGATATTCTCCTAAGACATTTGGTTTTAACTAAAAGGTTTCAAGTAACAGATAGTCCAAGTGTTAATTTAAGCCACTTAAACCATTAGATTTTATTACTAACTTCAAATTCCAAATGTGAATGTTGAATAAGCCTGTTGATAGATCAGGTACACAATATTGAAATTAGATATCTATTCAATCTTCAGTCCTTTATCATTTTTCTGAGTCTCCTCAGTTCTTCTGAGTTCTTCAGCATTTAAAATCATTAACACCATCCTTTCACTATCTCAACAACATCACAGATGTGATATTATCAGTTCCCTAATGTCACTGGTATTCCTAACTTACATACACAATCAATTTGAAAATAAATAAATAAGTGAAAAAATAAATTGTCCTATAACAGGTACATATATTTTCCCTTCCTGCATAAAACAGTGCATCAATTCACTCATTCCACTGGAAAGTGCAGATGGAAATATAGGTGTTGACATACATAGTGTATAAAAGAACTATGACAGTGATTTTCTCAACACGACCGTTATACATGGGCCGCACTGAATTCTGTAAAATGAAACCCGTGAAAACATGCTTAACTTCTTCATTCACTCATTTACCCACCCCAGATTCTAACCAACAGAGAGCTTTTCTTGCATATACCTTCTTCTTTACCCAAAGTCCCTCTTTCATCTTTTAGATATTGGCATTAGTACATCATTTCTGATGATCTCTTTTCTACCAAAAGGCAGAGAAAAATGCAGCTTTCAAAGAGGAAAATTAGCCAGGTTAGTTAATTTGTTTACACCTAAGATAAACAAAAATGAAGACAAGGAATTTGGAAACCTCTCTGGCAGGAATCCAGAATTCTCATGCTTTGTAGGGCTATATAGAAAGCAACCATTGGATAATCACCTAGAACTCAAAGACTAAAGTACTTGTAAGACTTAGTACTTAAGTACTTACTAAGAGCCTTGTACTCCTACAAATGCTGTCAGTTGATAAAGCAAACAAACAAAAACCCTCAAGTGAAACTACTGTGGTGTGTTTATTCTTTTGCTAAATATAATAGATAAAAACTACTATTTTACATTAGTAATGAAGGAACATTTATACTATACTGCAGTAGCAGAGAATTCATACTGGAATGTACGTATATCTACATTTAAGTATGTGTTCATATTTATTGAGTATGTGCTGAAATCTGAAATAGCTTTTTTGCATGCTAATGGAGCTTGAATGTAATTATACAGCTTGATAATTATAGCCAAACTTCCTATGAAATATTTTTATTTTTCCACAATTTGACTATGTTTGGGGAATTTAAGAAGCAAGTAAAAGATTTATTTACTGAGGAAAGAGACAAAATTGAATTAAAACCTGTGCTAAACAATGAAAGTATAAAGTTTTTAACATGTAAAGATGTTTTGGACTGTATTTTTCTGCATTAGAATAACTAATGTCTTTCACTGCTTTCATGGATTTGTCTTGTCATTTTTCTGCCTCTCCCTTACAAAAAGGCTAACATTTTTAATTAACATTTGTAATGAATAGCTAAAAGATTATGTACAAAGGCATGTACAAAGGTTAATCTATATTTTCTTAGTTCACAGTCTTTCATTCTATAACTCAAATATATATTATGCAGTTAAACAAAGGTAATATTATATATCTGGAACCTTCAGTACCAGAGCATGTTAAAATGTTTTGCAGTTTCTCCAATACATTATCACTTCCACATAATTAATTAAAAATAAAAATGTTATTTAAAAGGCAATTAATGTTTTTTTCTGACATGTACAAAATACTTAGCCCCGTAAAATGAGATTAATTTACTGCTTGAGGAGGAGAGACAAAAACATTTGAAGGCCCTATGCTTTAGATTAACCAGAAAATACCATTTCTTATTTAGTAAAATCACTTGGTGACTCTCTATTGGAGAAAAAAAAAATTACCTTATTCTTTTTTCATAATGCTTAATGAATGGAGAACCTCTCATGGTCTGAGTTTTGACAATGTGATCATCCAGTAACATCTGAATATCATCTACAGATGACAAAATATGGGTTCCTGTTTCTCTGTAGGCAAGAAGAGTGAACTCCATTTGATCCCATTCAGAAATCATTTTTGTTAAAGCTTTCTCAAGTGAATATTCTTTGCTGGCTGTTTCACTGATGGTCTCAAACTTTTCTAGGAATGGTTCAAGGTGCAAGTTAATGTATGACAACAGATTTGAGCCTTCAGAAGGAGACAGAGGTAAACCAGCAATTTTTGACATCTCTTCCCAGTGCCTTTCTTGCAAACCAGGATTGCAAATCACCTGGATTAGAGGAATATGGCTTTTGAATTCCTCTACTTTTGATTTAACCTGTTGTGCTATTGCTAGTGCATTTGGAGAATTGTGGAAAGCTTTTTCTAGTTTATACAGTCCATGCCAGTAGTTTCCTACATCTACCTCTACTTTGTCTGGATTCACTTCTGTAAATGATCCCTCTATCCAGTTTTTGTGTTTTCTGTTGAATTCAACAGTCATATCATAGAGACGAAGATATGGAGCAAGAGCATTCCGTATTGTTTTATGCTGAGGGTACTGAGATACTGGCCATCCAAAGGCATCTTCTTCCACATTAAACTGTTCAATCTGTTGGGAGATAATTGAGGTGTGAAATATAAGCCAAGCTATCTGTGATATCAAGTCCTTACCACAGGGATTAGAGAGGTTTTCTACTGTCATCAACAAGCATCAGACTGAGTTTTGAGTTACTAAAACAGTCCATTATTTAACTGCTGCTATTGACTGCAGTTAAAGCAATCTTTAACACTGACAGCTCAACATTCATGCTAGTCAATAGAGGAGTACAGCTAGAAGTTTAAAATAGCATCTAGCATTCCTCTAAAATTTGCATTAGCACAGATTCTGTAACAAAGAGGAGGAAACAATAAGCACTAGGAATTGTACTTCACATAACATAAAATTAGAATTTCTGTATAAATCTACATGAACTTAATCCACTCTTTCACTATGCAAAACACTAGTGCATTAACTCAAGATCACATAGCAACAATTTATTTTGCTCAGTAAATTTGCTGTTTAAATCACAAATCATGCAAAGTATTTCATAAATGAATTAGGAATTACTGCATTACTAAGCAAACTTTGCTCTGATAACACAAATATTAATATACAATTCATATACAATTCATACTATTAGACTAGTTCAGACTATAATCTGTACCTTATCAGCAGCAAGATCCAACTTTGTATTTAATGCTTGAGCTTTCTTCAAATATTTGTTGACTTCTTGAACATCTCCAAACGTGTCAAGTTCTTCAACCTGCTTAGAGCAGCTTTTCAGTTCCTCAACAAATTGTTCACGGCGTATCTAATTGAACATCAAACAATGTTATCATGAAGAAAATCACAATAAATTTAACCTTCTGTAAAAAGGAGGAATAACAATTCTGATTTGCTATATATCATACACAGCCAGTATGCTAATAATAGAAAGATAAATTGAGATCCCTAGTATATCACAAATTAAAATACAATAACAGGATTAGATTAATCACATGACAAATGAAGCTAAACATTTTCACAAGACAGAGGTATGTCTCTTGTCTCAAAGCCACACAGTTCAAGGAGAGCTTTTTCCTCATATATACCACTTTACAACACACCGATTATAAATAGCGGTTAGTGTCTGAAACCAAGCATCAGACCACACAAAACAATAACATGTTCCAAGAAAACACAGTCTATGTTGCATATTTATTTGTAATACAAGAACAATTAGCAGCTCCTTCTTTGAATGTATTGCATAAATGTACTATCTTAAAATATGTATGATCTAAGACAAAATGATCATGGAACTAGGGAGCATAAGGAAGCCAAAGCAGACAGCTATGCAGGCAGTAACCCTGACACATCAGCAACCTAATAATTAGCAATCCTTTTAGAGACACCTCCGAACTTAGATACTATAACAAACTGTAATGTAAAAGCCTAGTAAATCTAGTGAAAAATAGTAACAGAGATAAAATACATGTGAAATGTAACAGGGAAAAAAAATAGAATTAAGATGCATTTATGTTATAAAACTAATATATTTAACATTATCCTAACAGCAAAATCACACTTAAGTTAAATTTTTACTATTATTATTTTTTAGGGACCTATAACAGAAATTTCAGATACTGCTATTGACTCCAAAGGGACTGCTCGTGCACATAAGCCCAGCCACATACACATCTTTTAATGGAGCTGAGTTTTACTGTTTCACATAAAGACAGCTTTCATCAACATTGATAGAAATTCTGTAACCAAAGAGGTTTCAGAATCCAAAATATGAGATGTGATTTGTATTGCAGAATTCATGGATATGTTAAAAGTGAGCAAGTAGAAAATTAGTTAATATCAAAATTAGTTAATATCAACAAAAATAAAAAATCTTTACTGCAAACTTTTTAGTATATATGGGAAAATGAAGGAGATGATTCCATCCAATAACATTTAATGTCCTATATGTCATTAAAAATTAAAGTATTTTTAAAATGTCATTACAAACCTTAAGACCTTCTTGAAATTGTTCTGTTTTTTCTTCAATTATTTTTCTGTGCTCTTCAAAGATATCTGGCATTTGTGCATTCCACTGAAAAACATTCTTGTTCAGTCGTATGTCTGCTAGTGAAAAGCTGACATGTTCTATCAGGAAAGCAACACAATTTTCAGCATTCATTAACTTCTGCTGCAATTCAATCATGTCTTGTGTTTCTATTTTCTGTATACAGGCCTGGGAATATAAATTAAAAGGAAAGATATTTTACATAAATTAATACCAAAAGAATCGCTAAATAAATAACATTTAACTTTAAAGGCTAATTTTTTACTTTTTTGTTATTTTATGTAATAAATTTGGAAAAACATGATCTGAAAACTGTTTTCTCTGGAGCAACATGGCACTAGCTACTTTTGCAGTACATAACTTGTTATACATAATTTGTTAAGACTGTTGCCTTACTAGATATTTTACTGAATAAAACTTAAAAGAATTGCTGATACTACATGCACAAATCTTTGGACTAACAGAAACCAATCCAGACAGGCTATTGTAAATGTTGCAAATTTGGGTAAGAAGGTAGTCCATACTTCAGAAAGGGAAGAACTGGATGGCCCAGTTAAGATTAGGTCTTCCCTAGAAGAATATAAAGAATATGAACAACTACTGTATTGTTCATTGTGATTAAAATAAAACTTACACTGCTCTTTCAAATCTCAACAGTTGACAGCATAGCAGGCTGATACATGTAGCATTCTGTACGTTACTCTTAACAGAACAGCAATGCAGACATGTTTAAATGATAAATCTGTAACTACGCGCTCTGAAAGCCTCTAAAAGAGCAGCATTAGAAAAAACATTGGCCAGTTGGACAAATAATAGCATACCAGTATATAAAAACTACTTGATACCAATGGAAGATACAGAAAAATTTGAATAAAATGACACTGAGAAAACACTGGAAACATTTTTAGCTACGGATAAACTGTCCAGTAAACCTACACTTCTGCTCTTTTTTAACAGTAGTTTTTATGCATAGAGAACTTTGGCCTATTTAAAGAATACCCCAAATAGAGACTGATACATCTTTTCAGTAATGATGTGGGAGAACTGTTAGAAGGGGTCTGATGCTGGTAAAATATTACATGCTACATGTTAGAACTTGCAATTTTTTCTCCTCCAGCACAGAAGTGTAGTATTAAATGTATGTATCTTAAAGGCACCATAGTCTCAGCACAGATTGCAACTTCTAAACATTTTACTTTTTACTTGCAAAAATTATTCCCCTTATATTCCCCTTATATCCCCCTTATATTCCATGTCCAGCTTCACTGTAGCAGTTCAAATCACTCTGATCTAAATTTAGCCAACCACTCAGGCATCCAAATTATTTTAAGCACACATCTACATTCCACACATTTGAAATCAAGCATATACATCAGAACTTAGCTGAACAGCAAGAGACTAAGACACATGTTATAAGCGTGTATGCAAGTGCTTTGCTGAACAGAGCCTGAATACATCAAAACAACAATTGAGTTTTGATTAGAGAAGTGGCATTTGTAAGTGAGGAGATGGGATTTTACAGCTACCAAACTGCAGACCCTACATCGATGAAATTTTAAATGATAATTCAACACAGTATGTAAAGGTTAAGGTAAAGTTACTTCATACAACTTGCCAGTGAGTGCTTTTTGAAGTTTTCTTGTCAAGAACCAAACATATATTTAAGCTCCTTACATCAGAGGTTTCAAGTCATTGATTACTTTGGGATATTACAAACGGATCTTTCATGTCTTTCATGTCTAATTTGATTGCTCAGCTTTAAATCAGGGAAACCAACAAATATTCTTTGTTCAACTACACTATCTGTTCAGAAACCTGAAGAACACACAATTTAAATTTAATTCTACTGGTATGTTGTCCACACTGCAGAAACAATTTGTTGTCTTCTTATACTATAGTAGCCATTGGCTGCACTTACAATGCTCATGATCCTATTGACCAATGTTGAATTTAGGCTAGGAAATTTCCATCCTCCTTGGTATCAGCCAGTTATTCTTGCAAACTAATCAGAAGGTATCACATTTTTGTATTTTTAACAAGCAAATTCAAAACCCACTGAAACACTGTTAGTAAGATTTTTAACAGTTTAGGAAATTCTGTTTCCAAGGTTTTTTTTAACTTTATTTACAGATACGAGAGTTTTTATAGATGACACGCATCCTTTTCAGCAACAAAATCACATAATGATAGAAACACTTCCAGACATCCATTTCAAAATTCTCCCCCCATAGCACAGTTTTCTTTTGAAAAACAGTTACTTTCTCATTCATTCTTAAAAACGTCACCTTTAACTTGAAGGACAGATTAAGTGCATGTATTTTTTCAAAAATATCTGCTAGGTAGCATATGGCTGACAGCCACTTGTCATCACAGAAAATGACAGCAAATTTGGAACGCTTTGTAAAAGAAAAATGCATAATTCATCTTTAAATTCAACAATTCGCCATGAGATAAGCAATGAATCTCTGCATAGTACAAAACTTTTTCACAGTCATTACGCATCTTATTACAAACTTTTATGAAGATTCTACTATGTAAAGGTCTTGTTTTTAAAAAATTAACCACACTGATGACATCCTGTAGAACTTTGTGCACTTCAACTTCTTTCCCACTAGAGCATCAGAGAATCATTTAGGTTGGAAAAGGCCTTCAAGATCATCAAGTTCAACAATCAGCCTAACCTACTGAGTTCCATCACTAAACCATGTCCCTCAGTGCTACATCCACGTATCTTTTAAATGCCTCCAGGGATGGTGACTCCACCACCTCCCTAGACAGCCCATTCCAATGCTTAAACCACCCTCCCCATGAAGAAAGTCTTCCTAATATCCAACCTAGACAACCCCTGGTGCAACTTGAGACCATCTCCTTGCATTCTGTCACTTGTCACCTGAGAAAAGAGACTGATGTCCTCATCGCTGCAACCTCCTTTCAGGTAGTTGTAGAGAGTGATGAGGTCTCCCCTCCTCTCCTCCCTGCTACACAACCCCAGTTCCCTCAGCCGCTCCTCACAGATTTTTCTAGTCCCTTCACCAGCTTCATTGCTGTTCTCTAAACATACTCAAGCAACTCAATATCCTTCTGGTAGTGAGAGGCCCCAGATTGAATGCATTGACAAAAATCTTAAAGTAAAACTGGCCCCAAGACTGAGCCTTGGTGACCAGGCACAAACTGGATTGAACTCCATTCACTACGACTCTTTGAACCCAGCCATCCAGCCTGTTCTTCACCCAGCGAACCATGTAGCCATCCAAACCATGATCAGCCAGTTTCTCCAGAAGAGTAGTGTGGGAAATGGCGTCAAACACTTTATACTAAAATCAAAGTAAATGATGTCAATAGCTTTTCCCACATCTGCTAAGTAGGTATTCTTGTCATAAATTGAGATCAGGTTAGTCAGACAGGACCTGCACTTCATAAACCCATGCTGTCTGCTTCTGATCACTCGATTGTCCTCTATATGCTGTATGATGGCAGGCAAGATGATCTGCTCCATAACAGTCCCTGGGACCAAGGACAGACTGACAGGCCTGAAATTCCCTTGGATCCTCCTTCCTGCTCTCCTTGTGGATCAGAGTCTCATTGGCTAACCTCCTGTCAAATAGGAACCCCCGGTTAGCCAGGACCGCTGGTAAATTACTGACATGGGCTTGGCAAGCACTTCTGACAAATCCTTCAGTACTGTTGGGTGAGTCTTGTCCAGCCCCATAGACTGATGAACATTCAAAACATGGAGGAGGTCACTTACAGTTTCCCATTGAATTATATGGGCATCATCTTACTCCCTGTCACCATCTTCCAACTCAGACAACTATGTACCCTGAGAACAGTTGGTTTTACTAATGCCTTTTACGCCTCAGTCATTATCAAGTACTTTACAGCATGCCTATGAATAACACTGTGAATGAATTTCATGTGTGGTGCTCTGTAACCTTACCAGAAGCCTTTTTTTAATTTTATTTATTCTAGTCAAAGCAGTGGCTTTTTGGCCAACTTCTTGTCAAATCTGATTAAACCATCATTATTTTTACCTCATAACATGGCTGACAAAGAGCTCATACTAGAAGCATCAGCTCTGCCATTTTCTTATACAATGCTTGTGCTCATGACATTAGTATTATCTTCAAGCCACAGTTTCTCTGTGATAATCTTTTTAAGCCACTTGCCCATTTCACGATGGTTAGGTTAGTTAAAATTAGATAGTATTATCTGTAAAACCATTATGGGGAGCAGGATGTGGCCCTCACCATCCACGAAGAACTGGTTGGTGACCTGCTACGGCACTTGGATGTGCACAAGTCGATGGGGCCGGATGGGATCCACCCAAGGGTACTGAGAGAACTGGCAGAGGAGCTGGCCAAGCCACTATCCATCATTTATCAGCAGTCCTGGCTATCGGGGGAGGTCCCAGCTGACTGGCGGCTAGCGAATGTGACGCCCATCTACAAGAAGGGCCGGAGGGCTGACCCGGGGAACTACAGGCCTGTCAGTTTGACCTCAGTACCCGGGAAGCTCATGGAGCAGATCCTCTTGGGAGTCATCATGCGGCACTTGAAGGGCAAGCAGGCAATCAGGCCCAGTCAGCATGGGTTTATGGAAGGCAGGTCCTGCTTGACGAACCTGATCTCCTTCTATGGCATAGTGTCGCGCTGGGTGGACGAGGGAAAGGCTGTGGATGTGGTCTACCTTGACTTCAGCAAGGCTTTTGACACCGTCTCCCACAGCATTCTCCTCAAGAAACTGGCTGCTCGTGGCTTGGACTGGCGCACGCTTCGTTGGGTTAGAAACTGGCTGGATAGCCGGGCCCAGAGAGTTGTGGTAAATGGAGTCAAGTCCAGTTGGAGGCCAGTCACTAGTGGCGTCCCCCAGGGCTCGGTGCTGGGGCCGGTCCTCTTTAACATCTTCATCAATGATCTGGACGAGGGCATTGAGTGCACCCTCAGTAAGTTTGCAGATGACACCAAGTTAGGTGCGTGTGTCGATCTGCTCGAGGGTAGGAAGGCTCTGCAGGAGGATCTGGATAGGCTGCACCGATGGGCTGAGGTCAACTGCATGAAGTTTAACAAGGCCAAGTGCCGGGTCCTGCACCTGGGGCGCAATAACCCCAAGCAGAGCTACAGGCTGGGAGATGAGTGGTTGGAGAGCTGCCAGGCGGAGAAGGACCTGGGAGTGATAGTGGACAGTCGGCTGAATATGAGCCAGCAGTGTGCTCAGGTGGCCAAGAAGGCCAACGGCATCCTGGCTTGTATCAGAAATAGTGTGACCAGCAGGGCTAGGGAGGTGATCGTCCCCCTGTACTCGGCTCTGGTGAGGCCGCACCTTGAGTACTGTGTTCAGTTTTGGGCCCCTCGCTACAAGAAGGACATCGAGGTGCTTGAGCGGGTCCAAAGAAGGGCGACGAAGCTGGTGAGGGGCCTGGAGAACAAGTCCTACGAGGAGCGGCTGAAGGAGCTAGGCTTATTCAGCCTGGAGAAGAGGAGGCTCAGGGGCGACCTTATCGCTCTCTACAGATACCTTAAAGGAGGCTGTAGAGAGGTGGGGGTTGGCCTGTTCTCCCACGTGCCTGGTGACAGGACGAGGGGGAATGGGCTTAAGTTGTGCCAGGGGAGTTTTAGGTTAGATGTTAGGAAGAGCTTCTTTACTGAAAGGGTTGTGAGGCATTGGAACAGGCTGCCCAGGGAGGTGGTGGAGTCACCATCCCTGGAAGTCTTCAAAAGACGTTTAGATGTAGAGCTTAGGGATATGGTTTAGTGGGGACTGTTAGTGTTAGGTTAGAGGTTGGACTCGATGATCTTGAGGTCTCTTCCAACCTAGAAATTCTGTGTTTCTGTGATTTATTTGTGGATTTGTGTAACACTGAACACACAAACTGCAATACATCGTAACATGCTGAAAGTGAGAGTGCCACTGCAAACCCCTTTACATTGTGGAAAAACCAATCTTCCCTCAGGACACCTCATGCATGCACATGACACAAAATCCTCTGATACACAGACCAAGTGAAGGCACCAGTGTCAATCTATATATTAAATATTGTTAAAGATTAATTTCTCTCTCATTTTTTAGATAAAAAAAAACCTAAGTTCTAATATTTCCTTCATACACCCCAATGGATCGAGTTGTACAACCCCTGGGCTCCACATACCCTACTCTGAAGACTGTTGCCTTACAGGGTTTTGGTCTGAGCCTACTGGCACTCTTTCCAGCAATGCCACAGGACAAGTGACAGCAGAGACAAAGGACTGTTCCAAATAAGTAGTCTGATTGTAAGCGTGATGTTTTGGTGGGAAAAAGAGTTTGGCTGTATATTTAAGAGTCAGGCTAATTATATTTTGCCAAATGTGATATCCCACATGTCATGGCCAAAGATGACCTGTCCTTTGTTGTTTTGTAATAAAGATATAGCACCAGTGACTTTAACAGGTCCACAATCACACAAATAATGCGAGCAACTTGCATATGCTACTACTCAAAGACAGAGTAATAGTATTGGTAGCTACTTCTTGCTTGGACTCATTAAAAAGGAGAGAGTACCTTAAGTTCCATTAGTTCCTGTGTATTAGATGGAGTAGTAAGGGCTTTTTCTGATATTCTCTCAAACTCATCACATAGCCTGAAAAATATATAAAATAAACCATTAAGCATGTGTGTTTTGCTTTAACCACCCTTAGACAAATCATATATATTTATAAAAGCAAAAATGAGATTAACGTATGCTTTAAGCATTACAAAAGTTCAACAGTGGAAGCAAAATTAAATACATTTCAATACATGTTTTCAGTTTGATAGTTACCTCACACTTATGTCTTGATGATCTTTGAACATTTTTGCAATAACTTTTTCACAAATATTATCTGCTCGCTTTACCAAAGCATTTATTAATTCATCACAATGCAGCTCAAACATTCCTAGACGGAGATACTGCAATACAAATTTAAATTAGCAGAATGTTGAACAGCTTGTACCTATTTTCCTTCACTATCTTAAGCAGAATGTCAGGGACCTCACCTAGGAATTTAGTCAAATCAAAAAATGCTCTTAAAACTTTCCAATGAAGAAAGAAAAAAATATATAGTTATGAATAACTGTTCTTCTGTATGTGCATGTCAAAGTTTATATAAATTTTACTTCTATTGCTTTCAATCTTGACAATCTATAGCCTCATATAAGAAGGGCATCTGTTCTCTGTAAGAGGAATATTGTCTGGTGAAATTGCAGAGTTTGAGATGCATCTAAAATGTAATCTTGCTTTTCTCTTGGAAACACATGGATATGTGACATTTCTCAGGATTAAAAGGGGAGTCCGCCTCCTAGGGAGTCTCAGAATCCAATGCTTTCTTTGATTAGTGAGCAAGTAAGCTTGACTTCCATACACAGAAGCCATCATGACAAGCCTGTAAGTACTAGTTTTTCCAAAATAGAGGTCAGCACTGAATGCTAGAAAAGAAACAGTTTACAGAAAACCACTTAAAACTTCAAATTGTTTTTCTGAATGTGAGAGTAAAGGATTCTTGCCACCTGTTTTTTGTCTCCTTATAGAGACAAAAAGAAGTGGATCACATTAAGGATCCTCTATCTGCCTTTGACGCTTGGAAGGAATTTGGGTTGGGACCAGATCCACTCTTTCTTTTGTGCCTTCACATCCAGAAAGAACATACTCTGAATGCCTTTACAAGTCCCCTAAGAACATCTAGTAAAAAGAGCTATGTCTCACTGAAGTAGGGCTAATACACCCCAGAAATACTCACTCAAGAAAAAAATATTTATTTTTGTGAAAAAACTAGTTTATTTCACTTTAATTATCTCACACCTAATTATCAAATTTGACACTCATAGTACAAGATCAGTGTTAAAATTATGTCCATATCTCTTTATGAATATTATTATAATTTACCTTCCTAGAAGTATATTTTATTTCCTTACTGAGTTTCTGGTATTTTATAATTTCCTCTTTCATTTCTTCAAAGGTATGTTCCTCAGTCAGGAATTGATCAATATCTTGTTCAGCTTGTTTGTTTATCAGGGAGCTATACTTATCATACAGCTTGAGATGTTCGACAGGTGCAATACTTTCTTTGATAATTTCTTCTCTGATCATTTTCTTATGTTTGTCCAAGATCTCATCTAGGATAACAGGCTTCAAAACAGTTGATGGAGACTCACCTTTTGGCTTTAGGAAAAAATAAACAGAAATATACCACATTTTCAAGTTACTTCAAGTTAATTTTTTGCAGATCAGCTATATTTAGAAGATTAACAGGTTAGAAGAAAAATCAATTAAATGCTACTTTAAAGTCTTTCTAAATAAAGTTTGATTACAAATTATATTTTTTATACACAATGATTTAAATGCTACTCCCATTTTTTTTGAATCCTAGGTTATGAAACTCTGCCTCTAACAAGCAAGAAGTGCTGCTTCACCCAGAAACTCACAATTTTACATACTAGTCCAGCCCAAACAAATGCATCAACAATTTTAGTCAACATTGACTTTATTTTTCCAGGTTAGAACTATGGAAAACACTTTCCTGCAAACACTCAGAAGCTATAAAGCCTTGCTCCTGTGCATTTAGACATGCTTGAGATGTTTCTTTTCATTCATCTTTTCACAACTTTTCAGTGCTTTTATAAACAATAGCACTGCTATTCAGGTTTCTGCTTGGTTGGCTATGCTTTTAAGCATATTAATAGAAATGTTGAGGGTTGGTATCTTTATTTAAAATCAAAGTTGGTGCTAAGTAGAAAAGGCAATAATCTCCAAATTACATTCCTTCAATAGAAATGTTCACCTTCCATAGCTCTCTGGGAAACAGTCAAAATGCACCACAGGTATGGTTCCTTTCACTCTCTCTAAAGTAGAAACTAAGGTTCCTACACTGAAAACAATATACAATTCCAAAGCAAATAGATTAAAAATATATAATTTTAAATTACTTCACAAAATATTTTTTACTTAACCTGGATTGTTTCCAGTTTGACCTAACACTTTAATCTGGTTGAATGCACAAAACAGGTAAAATTGAAACTGCTTTAAAATTATGTTTGTTTGGTTGTTTTTTTTTTGTTGTTTGTTTTAAGATAGTCTACTCACAAGATTCTATACTAAAAAATGACAATACCTTCCAGCGTCAAAATAGGAGACATTTCCAGAATCCTGCAGAAACATCTTTAAAATTTGAATGCATCAATTTTTATTTATTTATTTATTTTGTAGTATATAATACATTTGTAATAGCTGCTGCTGGAAAATAGCTGATTGCTTTTTATTTGCTTAGAAAATAGTGATTGGGCCTTCTGATAATAAAATTATTTCAAAAAGTTCCAAATATCCTGAAAGGATATTACCATATTACTCTGAGCTCTGATAGTAAAACTATTCATTAAAATACCCACAAAGTAGATGTAGCAACAGTATATTAACAAAACAAAAACAATGAGGATTGTAATTTCTTACCCACTTAGAGAATAATTTGGTCTCAATTCTTGGTATATCACTGACAGCATTAATCATAACAGTATAGACATTCAGTAATATATCTTCATAGTCGTTAAAGTCAGGTTCAAATTTAATATGGTCATTCTCAAGGGTTACCCTCAGTATGAAACCTGGGTGTTCGTAGGCTCGGACTGATCTCTAACAAAAAAATAAAAACAGTAAAATATTAGTTAACCTAAACCATGTAGAAAGTGTCGAAGAATCATTAAGAATTATTCCAGCATATGCATTTTGAATTGTCAAGACTTTAACTGCATATAACAAACATTGATCTCAATAAAAATACTTGTGCAAATTGGAAATATGTCTTTGATAAAATTAACGTAAAATGGATATTCATTAAGATGAAATACAATATCATTTTTAGTTGACACAAGAGGCATCCTCTTCACACCAGTCAAAAACTTTTTTGAAGTTGTTTGCACAGACCAAGACAGTTGCTTTACAGCAGTAACCCCCACAAGTGTAGGAATATATGAAGGAGGAATGAAAACATATACTACCACAGTGTGACTCCTTACTTCCTTAGATTCTCTGCATATTTTTTCCTGGAGAAATATTTGTCTCCACAATAGACATGGTGTAAGTGTGAAAGAAGCACTCTTGTTGCTTATTTTTTTTGCCCAAGAACTAGTCTGCCAAAGCATGTAATAGGTACATACTAATAGTAGAGAGAAGATAAACCTTTTTCACAGATGGGGATTATAGACATACCTCTATGGTTCTTGCATTAGAACTGTGCAAGATGCCTGTGGCTTTTATACTAATGAATTCCTATTGTAAGTCTAACTAACTGTGGTGTCTTCCTGCATATTACCAGATTTAAAATGCCAGTATTTCCTTTCTGACGTGTTTGTTTTTTAAACTCCATTTAATAAACGATGCATTTCTAAAATATTTATATCTTTTTTTCCCCAAGAAGTCACCTGCCACCAGAGTTCATGCTTTCTTTTTCCCCACAAGTAAAATAAACAGGAAAAAAAAATGTAGGTACATAGATAAGCAATGTTTCTAGTATGAATATGAAAGACTACTTACTGCAGGTTGAACAATTAAATCTGTAAAGTCCTTAATAGAATGTACAAGTAAATGTTGCAGTTGACGAGTCATTAAAGTGGCAGCACAACTGAAGAAAGACTCTAATTTAGCATTGCTGGCATTGCTGGGTATTTGTTTTCTTTTATTACCTTGGTAAAAGATTTTCTGTACTTCTGGAAGCCACCTTAAAATAATACAATATTGTTAAGTTTTTCAAGTGATTAGCATGAATAAACCTGTAGTTTTAAGTTAATTGCTGTACAGGTACATACTGCATGCAATCAAAATATGTAGTAGTATACTTGGGAAACTAGTTTAATTTAATTAGCTCATATAGTAGTATCTTTACATTCAAAGGAAACGTCTCTGAAAATATTACCTACTATTATGGAGCCATATTTAAAATATGTTTTTATATGCTTTATTATCTATTAAGATAGATTGAATTGGTTAATTGCTTTTGTCTTCTATTTCTCAGGTAAACAGAAAACAGAAAGGCTTCACAGGCAGCGTAGTCCCAGGGGCTACGCAGTACCTTATGCAAGCCTTGTAACCTCAGTAGATGTTAAAATGTGAAAGCATTCCATGGGGAGTTCTGCCCAGTCACCCTTAGTGAAAATTAAATTGGCTCTGGTGCTGTAGGGAAACAGGAAGGAAGAAAGCAGAGATGTGCAGACTTCAGTTAAGAACAAAAAGATATCTTCAAAGCCAGAAATAAATAATATTTTTTTAAAAAATAAATAACTGCAGAAAACAACCATTATTAGAAAGATCAGATATATACAAAAAAATCAGCAGGGCCACAAAATACCTAAAAGAAACAAAAACTAGTAATTTTGACACTTTGTTTGAAAATTTAACTGCAGTAGAAAACTGCCTTTCTTTTGTTTAAAATATGGATATACAGATATTACAATACGGAACTATTTGTTTTTAAAAAACTTAGTCATACGCTAATGTCAATGAATCCCATTAATCAAACACTCTTTAGATGACTCTTGTTTCAGAAATGGATAAAAACTGAAATAACAAAATACATTTCCCTGTAACTTCAAAAATAAGGATGCACTGGATCGTACTTCCTAGACAGAATAGCTTTGGATTTTCCAATTTCCTGGATGACTTTAATCTGGAAAAATGAGAGTTCCTCAGCTTCCTGTTTATTGTGAAATATTTCCGTATCAAGAAGGCGTAAATTTCTGAAACAGAATATAACATGAATATTTTAGGAGCATAGTTATAGTACCCTGTTATTTATTATCTTTTTACCATAAAACATTTTTTCGTATTTCACATTTCAAACAATGTTAAATATATTTTAAACACTTAAATATAATTTTATTCTCAGAGATCATTATTATTACTTCTATTATTTCAGAACCCTCAAATATAAGTACTGCAGTACTGTCTGTACACATGATCTTAAACTGAAATAGTAATTACTACACTTGAGTACTAATATGCTTTTTCAGAATCAGAGTTTGTGCATATGTTTGAGTAACGTGTATATGTTAGTCATTATATAACATCAAACATTAAAACTTCTGAATGCTTCTGTAGTATAAGATTCCTAAACAATCCAAATTCCACGTGTGGCTTCTTGCTTAAAACTGCCTACATACAAAAGGAAATGAAGATGGCAAATGTGACATTAATTTTTGAAAATCATTCCGTGTGATTTCTGGGTAGGTACAGACAAGCAAGTTTGACCTTTATAGAGAAAAAGTTGGCAGAAACTCTTCAAAGCATAAAGTCAGAGTGCACACAGACAAATATAATATATTTGGGAAAATATTTTTTGAATAAAATCGTAATGTCCATGACCTGTACTCATATGTATATATTGTAGTTCCCCAGATTCTATGTGGTGACTTGGCAATCTTAAGATATCATCATTCATTATTTCCCTGAACAGATTCTGAAATCATTGAGCATCTGAAAACCTAAGAAATATAGATAACACTTACTTAAATGAAGTCTCCCATAAGTTCAGAACAGCTAACATTGAAGGATTTATTGCATGCAAATTTTCTTTCATGTAACTGTATGCTGTTGTGAAAGACTTATTCCAAGGTTTTGGCACCACTTCTAGTCTAAAAACAAAACAAACCAGAACACACACACGCACACACAGAAAACAAACAAACACAGCAGTATGAACATAGCTGTTCTAAGAACAAAAATATTTGTATATTTAAGATAATTAATTTCCAACCCCAGAGAAATTAGATCAATCTAGCTTTCTGTTGATTATTCAGATATTGCTATCTGCAAATATTGACCAAAAAAATAATAAGAGGGAAACATTGGCCAAGTCTTAAGAGATCTGTAACTTATTCATGGTATCTTATACCATGTTTTATCTTTAGAATGTAATAAAATCATCATACTTATAATATTTAATTAATTAATACACAATTTTCTACATTACGTTGAGTTTATGTTTATAAACATCATATTCCATTTGTTAAAGGTCATGATTATAGAGCCTTTTCATAAACCCACTGGGTCTGTTTTCAACTTTTTAAAAGCATTATGCTATTTTGGTGTTTTTTTTTTTTTTTTTTTTTTTTTTTTGTCGTTGTTTTTAAATATATACTCCTAACTTTTATTTTCTTTAAAAAATGTTGAACGAGGTAATTTACCATTTTCCACAGACAGTTGAATTTTACTGTTAAAATATTGAGTATTTCAGTTTAAGAAATACATATTGCAACCTTTATTACTTTTGTTGTAAACTCACATTATACAAGTGTAACTATAGTTTTTCAGTATATTTTGCATAGCCCCATTCAGGAACCAATGACAGAATTATTTTATTTTGTATAGCTAGAACCATTAAGTTATGACCTGCACTGTTTGTAACTGTCTCCACGTCTTCCTGAATGTTCTTAGAGTTATTACTCAGATATGAAATGGAGCATGATATTTTAACCTGTCTCAGATCCTTCTACCTCTCATCAAATCTCAGGCACTGGGTTTCCAATGAAAGAAGTAAGAGATGTAGAGATGTGATTATGTAGAATCCACCTCAGAGAACTCTGGGTCTAGATGAATAACTTCCATTTCTTCTTTAAGTGGCCTCTGCATATTCACATCATGAAATAACTTTCTAAATAATACTGTCCTGAAAGGATCATAGGAATTAAGTCATAGTTAGAGACTGAAATACTGCTCTGTCATACTGAGCACCAACTTGGACAATGAATCGATAGGCATTTTCAAGATCTGCATGTGACACTCTCTGTAAATGGCTCAAGCAAGGAACAAAAAGAGATTAAGCTCTCTAAAGCACAGCCTGGTTATTACTGGTTATTAAGGAATTTAGACAAGGCTCCAAAAAGTGTTAAACTAGCCACTTAGACATCTGCAAAACTGTAGCACCCTAAGCTTCTGCCAGTAAAGTAATTCTGGCTTGTGCTACTGCAAACAATCAGAAGTATCACTGAGCAAATCAGCAATTATCTCACACTTAGGGCAATTTCTAATTAACAGCTTAGCTATTCCCCCATTCAAGCCTCTTGACAAGCCTCCTTCAACTGTTTTGGTTGACCATGTGCTAAACTGCACATAAGCAGTGCTTTATTGACACTATTTTGGCAATTTTCATTCAAAAACAACCCTGGCATTAGGGTATGGCAGGAATAAGAATGCTCCAGCACGTATTGCCACCAAAAGAATTAAGTGCCAAAATTAGACAAACATTGACTGCATGAGAGAGAATACCATTAGGTTCTCAAACAGTAATGATTTTTCATACTGTTTTTTGAAAAACAAATCTAAGAATTTACTCAGACATTTCACCTCTCCAAGATTTTACTTTGATAGAAAAAATAAAAAATGATGCATCTTAGAAGGAGAAAAACAGTAAGATGGAAGAAATTGACCACAGTTCCGTATGTAGACAAATGTAACCTCAGTTCTGTATAGTGTCAAGATACTGAAACACTTTATTTCTGACAGAATAGCACAGTTCCAAGGGAACATCAAAAACATTCCTGACAAATATGTCATGTTTGTAATAGTTTTTTTTATTTCCATCTTCAAGTTCTGATATGAAACTTTAATCAATTTCTTAATAAATCTGTATTCCATAGGAGACAGAAAAAGTGTTTATAGGGAGTTGGGTTAAAAAAAACTAATATATCTTTAGAATAAAGATCATACTTCAGGTACTGTTAACAGAATAAAACTGTTTTACTGATGACTATTCTAGTAGGAGAATTTTTTACTTGAGTTTGGTGTGCAAGTATGTGACATAAGCTTACATACAAACTAATGTGATGTCCTACAAAATAACAGTTATTAGGAGAAATGAAAGACCTTCAAAGTCAGAAATTGTAGGATGGCCTCTTACCCAGGGAATAAAAACCCAACAAATTATTATATTACTCCTCTTTTCAAGATGTAAATTGCCTAAGTAATATCTGTCACAGCCATCCTCCTATATACTCCATAGCATGCCATTTGGTATTTAAAAGCTTATACCTCAAACCACAGGCCAGAAATATTATTTATAACCAAACCTTTTCTGGTTTTAAAATCACACAGTAATACTACCCCCAAAGCAGAATCTGGTTGGTATCAGCGGACATATTCTGTTTCTACTGTATTCGTAAGATTTCATGCACCTACAAGGCAAATTTATTTACTAGTTCAAGCCTATACCTACAGAAGAGGTACCTCTTTACTTTCAAATCTCAGTAAGAAATAAAGTATGTTCTAGAAAAGTTGATACTAGGCTGATCCACGCTGGGCAGATGTGTGACCGTGGGAGTAGTGCTATACTCGCTTTCAGTAGCCTGCAGAGATCTTAAGGCAAATGTGAATGGAATGGAGATAGTCCTTTACTCTAAACGAATGCCACATCTACCCACTAGAACATGGAGGTTGCTACATGCTGGATAACCCAGCCAAAAAAGCTAGGCACCTATTAATGTTTTACTACATTTTGGTGAACTGCTGTGAGAGACAAAAAGTCTGTATGTACTACATTCTTAAACCTGTATGTATTGAGCCAAAATGTAACAATCTGTAAACAATACAGAGCTTCAGTGAAATCAGTGCAGAACGGGGCATTGTTCCATCGATTACAACGCAAGTCATACACAAGGATTTGCCCTGCTATATCCCATTTTCAAATGCTGTGGGGTTAAATGGGAGATTTCTTACTAGTTAACCACTGCAAAAACAAAATCAATTGCAAACAATTATTCAAGGTAGATATATGTTTTTCAGGGTTTTTCCAGAGATGCTATATAATCATTACTTGAACTTAGATAATTAATAACTAAATCTTATTTACTGTTACTGTTTTGTGTAGTGCTCCAGCTGGCATCAAGTAACACTACCTAAGACTATTCCTTACCCATGCTGTTCTACCCCACTGTTCTCCTGTCAATGTTTTTGAATATTTTCTTACTCTGCACGATGAGGTAGAAGAGAATCCTTCTTCTCGTCTTCTTTTTCTCTTGTATCTCTTAAAACGAAGTCAACTGAAAAAGGGTAAAAGAAAAAAATAAGTAAAATAGAATACCAAGACGAGAATAAAGCTTATCAAAGGTATAAAGACTACCAAAATACACAGCTCACTGAAATGAATGGTTTTACTTGGATATGCATGAAAATAGATTTAGTAGAAAGTTATACTATTAAAAAGGGCTTTGCAAAACATTCTTTTTTAAGTTTTGAAAGATCAGAAATACTGAATAACATTAGCTTTCAACCTTACAAGGGTAAGAAAACCAACATATTATTTAAGTTAAAATGTACCTCTAACATCTAGGAGAGCACTTCATATAATTCTTCCACATTGGTTGCTCTCAGCAGGGACCAGAACTTGACAACAAACATTTCTGAGTATTAGCAACTTAGGATAAAACAAGAATAAAATACTAGAAATGTACCTATAGCCTTTTTTACACTCAGAAAATAGTCTTCTTTCATTTCATCTGTCAATGAACGTACATGTTCATCAAATACTTTCAGATGATGCGGAATTAAAGCTAAGACGTGATCTAGCCACGATACATCCAGTGGGGCTACGTTTCTTGTATCAATTCCATGGTGAATGTAATAGTAGTATTTCTGCAGGATAAAAGATTGCATTGGTCAAGTCCACTACCAGATAGCCTTAGCCATTGCTAGAGCAAGTTTCACTGACATACAGACTTATTTAGTAAAAATAAATGTAATTAGTGCTAAGTGCTTTTTTGTTTTCACAATTCTGTCATTGTCATCTTGTCAATTTTTACAATAAATGGCTAGCACTATTTTTCATTTAATATTCTTGAAAACAGTCTTTAGCTACCACAATATCTTTCTCTATTGGTGTAGAAGAATCTGATATTGGAGGCTGGATTCCATCACGGGGTTCTTCAGGAAGATCTTCCTGCCTGACACAAAAACAAAACAAATAAATGGAAGAGTATACATCAAATTCTTAGATACATTTTACTGGCATAAATAATACATAGTCACCCTATATGTCCATTCTGAAAAAAAAGGTAACTGGCAAAATTTTACAACAAGCACAAGACATTCTGATTCAAAATGAACACTGAAGCATCTGACCAAGTTTGTATTTCACCTCCTAAGTTTCAGCTTTTAAAGTCAGTGATATAGTTCATACTCATTTACACACCTTATTTTGCTTTGTAATCTTAGAACAATTAAAATTATTTAAAAATTTGATTCCTTTATCAAAAAGTACATTATTCAAAGATAAGGAGACTCACAATATAATGTTAACAAGAGCACTTCTGAAACGTTCTTGGTTTTTTTTCAGATGACTGCTGCTCTGCAATTTAGAAATTGATGGTCCAGCTTCATCATCTCTAGAATCCTGTATCTTGAGTCTCTTGTATCTTGCCTTTAAATATTCTCCTTGCAGAAAGTACATTTTGAAGTTAAAAAAAAAAAAAAAAAAAAAGGTTAAATGTATTGCACATTTACTTAAGTTTCTGACAAATTTCCATTAGTAGAACTAATGTTAACCTTACCAGGTGGATATTCATTTTTTACAGTAAACTCTTCTGACTCTTCAGCTTCCTGTTCTTTACTCAGATGGAATAAAGGACAAGTCTGCTGCCATGGTGGCTTAGATCTTGCCTGGAATAAATATTTGTATTTTATTTTTACATTTGTCATAGGTTTTTCTAACACTGATGACATCTTAAACATAGTAAGAAATAAATAATAATAATAATAAATTATTATCACATAAATATATTATTATAGCATAAATAAGGCAGCATAAAAATCAGACAGTAAACTACTACTTATATGTTGACCTAAACTTCAAAATATCCAGCGCACAATAAATTAGCATATTAGACTTATATGCAAGTATTCTTATACTCTCTAGTTTTATACCTTACTTAAATATCTACATTTTTTTCAAATACTCTTTGTTCAAAGTTTTGAAAATATTGAAATGTATTTCCAAATATTGAAATATTTGGAATTAAATGCTCTGCATGCAGATATGTAGTGCAGAGACAGTGAATATACCTGATTCCACTTCAGCATACATCTGAATGGTCTTTATGTAAACATGCTGTGATACATACTTGAAAATGAAAGCTATAAAAAAAAAAACAAGAAAACCACCTGAGACAACTGTGGCAGTAAATTCACTGTTCTTTTTGCCAACTTCCCTTTGCCACTTGGACCAGCCTTGAGAAAATAAAAAATAAAAACACAAACATTTTAATTAGTACTAATATTAGGCTCCTGAAATACTTGAACTTGCAATCTTGCTATAATTCAATTTTTCAACTCTTACAATAATTTTATACATACAACTTCATATAATTTCCCTACTCTTTCCAGCATGTTTTCATGTAAAATTTAACTTTCTCAAATACCTTTGACAAATTACAGTTCTGAAAAAAAATAGTTTTATGTTGGGATGCATTTATGTAACCTTTTTGTCAACATATCCATTAAAGCCTTAAAAGATACCATGAGCTAATATAGATATACAACTTGGTTTTTCATTCAGATTCATCAGCCAACATTTTTTAAAAACACAAAATGGTCCTTTCTTCTAAACTTCCATTTAAGAGTGCCCAGGATTCTCTGCATTTCCAGAACACTGACCCCTCAGTGCCTCACATGCAGTGTCTGTCCAAAACTGCCCTCTGACCATGCCCTGGATTCTACCAACCATGTTTTAGCACTGCAGCTTACTAAAAACAAACAAGACAGACTAGTTGTAAAATTATTTAAAATTGGCTAACAGGAGTGCTTTTGTCTATCCTTCCATTTGTCCTTTGTTTCAGCCTGCCACCAATGCCCCAGCACTGCCCACCCCACCTCTTTTCATACAGATGTGTTTGCAGTAACACTGTGCACCCATGCTACTACTGTCCTCATCCTGCTTTGTTTCTTATGCAAAGGCTGTGGAATGGAGGAAAGACAGAAGCCAAGGAGGTTTGTGCATACATACACAAGCTACCTTTAAGCAGGCCGGGTTTAATACCATTTGCAATACAGTTGCTGTGCTGTAGAACTCCCCAAACTTTAGGCACTTAACTATTCACATGAATTTTGCAATTCTGAAGCAAGACAAAAAATACCAAACCAGGCTCCAAATAAAACCTCTTTTGACAGGGTAGGATTTGACCAAGTGAT
Organism: Oxyura jamaicensis; assembly: GCF_011077185.1. Lineage (NCBI taxonomy): Eukaryota > Metazoa > Chordata > Aves > Anseriformes > Anatidae > Oxyura > Oxyura jamaicensis. The sequence continues at coordinate 1,873,363 of NC_048899.1, read as the reverse complement.
ATAGAGATATATATCAGTTGTTAGCAATCTCTTCATAAATTGACTTGCTGTGTAAACACACAGTCCAACTTGTGAAAGAGGAGCAAACACATTCCCACTCCAGGAAGTTCCCCTGAGCACGATGGGGAGAAACTCCTTGCCTATCACTAGCAGTGGGAGGGAATCACACAGCAAAGAAGGAAGAATCCTGTTTCCAAATCAACAGTACTACTCTTTCAAAGAACAAAAAATCCACCACCACCACCCCTAGATGAGATATTAAACCCACCTGGATTCACCTGGAACTGGTGAACAGGAGTGCTCAAAACACCAAGCAGGCAGATCCTGGTATTTTTAATCTAGTTTTTTGCCTATCACAGAAAAGTGACTAAGACTTTGCCACAATAATCACAGATCTCTTTCAGTACATCAGTTACTGCTCTCACCAATCTATCTTCCAACTAAGCAGAGTACACGTGCAAGATTTTTCACACACAATAAATTCTACCAGCTCTAACAGTCTTGTAGGCTGGAATGACAAAAACAAAACAAAACAAAAGATTTACATGACAACTCTCATATTTGTCATATTTGAGCGGTTGTAAATCTACAGAGAAAATATGAAGCCATTTATTTCTCTGTCATATAACATATTCAATGGGGGAAAAAAACTCCATACCACAGATTGTGTGACAGCTACCAGTCTTTTGTGATACTAGCAGGAATATGTCTCCTAATAGTGAACGTGCAGTGCATCATAAAATGGCTGCTTACCAAGCTGATAAGCCTCTAGGACACACTGGAGCCTACAGACAGAGTTTGGAGGAGTTTGACTATGGCTTTATACAACCACACTATCAAAGAATTGTAGAAAAAAAGTAGGCTGGATGGGACCTCTAATTATAGGCTGAAGGGGACCTCTCCTGCTCCAATCAGTATTTATTAACTACAAGAAGTTAGGTCAGATTGTTCAGGGCCTTGTCCCATTGAAATACAAAACTCGAAAGGCACTGCCTCTCTGGGCAAATTCCTCCACTGCTTAATCATCTCTTTGTGAAGAATGTCATCCTTATACACGGTCAGCGTTTTCCCCACCACCAGAGAGCATTGCTTCTTCTGGGTGGTGCAAAGCACCAAGAGGGATCTGACACCATCTTTCTCTATAGTTCAGGTAGTGGAAGACAGTGGACACCTGGAGGGTGAACAAAAAAGTTCCCTCAGGTCCTCTGCATACCTAAGAGCTGCAGCCTCCCAGCCATCCCAGCGGTCTGCTGGACCCTGGCTTGTCAGCAACCTTCTAGCTGCTGGACCCTAACTGGATTCACTTCTGCTGCTTCTGAATCTCAAGTACAGACATTCTCTTTGTTTTCCACATAACTGGACTGAAATTTAGAACTCATTGTTTCTCTACTCCAGATTCTACAGCAAGATGGGAACACTATCTGCTGTCCTCTCAAGGGCATGGACAGGAGGAATGTTCTCTTTGTATAGGAGAAAATGCTTTTGAACTTCCAGAGGAGTACTAGCTATTGCTCTCAGTGATGACGTCTATAGTCTCAATCCTTAGATTCCTGGTTAGGAACAAATAATAGAAACCTGGGTATTCTTATAAATAACAGGGATACAAAAATGACCAAGACTGTATCTTGTCTTCATATGCAACATTACACAGATTGTTTCAGTTTTCTTTTGCTGAAAAACAAAATTCAGCACCACAGTTTATAACTCCAATCTGCTGGTAATGACAAATTCAGTGTTGAGATTAGCCAATGTTTTTTAACGACACACAATAAACTTATACCAGCAGTGAGATGGACAAAAAAGAGAGTCCTGGAAGTGAGGACTGTCTCTAATAGCTAGGAGCGTCTGATGCATGCCCACTAACACGCACAGCAAAATACCCAGTAAGAGAAAAATTGGTGAGCTTTTAATCCACTGAGGGAAGTTACGGATTTCACTCAACATATTTCAGACACTGCTTTAGAGGAAAACATATCTGAGTGAGGAAGTCAGAAACAAAAAAACAACCTACCAAGCCTAAAAGAACAGGATTGTCTTACACAACAGAACATGATTTAAGAGAGCAGACTCTTCCTTGTAATTAAATTAACCAACTACAAACCAATCAAGCCACCAGAGGAAAGATACAAATTAATATTGGTTAATGCCCAGTGATAAAAAAATCACACGCATAGTTAAACGTTTCTATTGGAGTTTATCTTCAGCATCTAAGGTTTCTGCAGTTCTAGAAACAGACTGAATAAACTAAAATATCTTCGTACTTTATAAGGAAAAAAAAAATAAATAATTCAGAAGCTTGCTTCAAGCCCGTTCTTTAAACCCAGACGCCAAAATCTGGTGAGGAAAGAAAAACCACCCCTCCGGCCCCTTCGGCAGCCAGGCGCCCCTCAGCCCCTACCTGCTGGCTGCCCATCTCCGCGCACGGCGAGGGCGGGCTGGCTACGTTGACGGGACGCTGTTGCCCGGCAGCAGCGCGCGCCCCAACGGCCGCTCCCAACGGCCGCTCCGCGAGCCCATTGGAGGCGGTGCGAAGGGGGCGCGGGGCCCCGCCCCCACCGCTCCTCGTGTGCGCGCGCGAGGCCAGGGCTGCCTTTCCTGAGGCGCTGCGGCGGGCACGCTGCGGGTAGCGGGGGCTGAAGACTTCGCTTCGGCGGTGGCTGTGACAGGGTGAGGCCCCCGAAGCTGGAGGGTACGGCACGGAGCCCGCTCTGCTCGGCCCGGAGGTTGCCCGCGGCGCGCAGCGCTCTGAAGCAACGCCGCGCGCCCCTGGGATGCCGTTTCACTCACCTCTGTTACGAGCAAAGGGAACTGCGTGGTTGATGAGCGGCTTTATTTGAAGTGTGGTGGCCCCTTGACGCTTTAAATGCGATGGAAATGTTAGAGGCTTCAAACGGAACTGTCATTCTTTACCTCAATGTAACAAAATGTCACAAAGCAGCTGTAATTAGGTGTTATTCTCCCAACATGCAACCCATTGTCTTAAGCAGCAGAACCGTCGTCTTGAGGAAGCCTCACCCAGTACCTGCTGCAAAGGAGAACCTGAGAGAACAGCACCAAACTTTAAGCCACGTCCTAGCTTGCAAAGTCCTAGCTTGCATTCGGCATACAATTAAGGAGGCCTCAGGTGTGCTCGGTGAGGTAGCCTGCATGGTAAGTTTAAGCAAGGTTACCCACAGGTGTTGTAGTTGAGGAAAAGCAATTTGCCAGCTGATAATCAACTGAAGGGGTGACGTTTGGGAGGCTTGTTTTAAGCTGTTGCAATGTATTTTCAGTTTATTATTGCTATTTTTTCACTGAGATTGTCCTCCAAGGAGAAAGTGCTTGATACCCTTTTGGGGCCTGCCAACTCCAGCAAAATGAGAGTTAAGATTGAGAAGTATGTACTGTTCACTGCTGTTTAAGTAGGCATTCCTTCGTAGCTTTTAAGTTAGCAGATGAGTGAATTCAGCTGCCTGTTTTTAGGCTAAGCACTGAGACAAGTGTGCTCCAACTAAACATATATAAGTTCAGCTGTGCTTTCAGAAGCATTCTTAATTAACTCTGATGTCTAAACCACAACAACAACCTAAGGTTTTTCAGGTGCCATGTCATGCAGTTTGAAGTTAGTTGATTTTACACACAACAGCTGTTGTATTAAAACCACCTGCCTCTGCCCCAAACAAGTAAGCAAACTAAAGAATATAATAAATAAAAACCTTTCAGTTTCCTTGGCGGTGAATGGATGTGCCCTGCATTATGAATCTGATGCTGACCAGTCCAAAAAAAATGTTATGATTAGTATGATTTCTAACATTTTGCTGTGGTCATGTTTGGATTTCAATGGGATATGAAGCAGCTGTTGCAACGTGAGATAGTTTGTGTGAATTTTAAATAAGCGGTTTTGAATGTTGTCATGCTACTAATGCATAAAAGATGGTAACTCAGCAGTGGAGTTAGCCTGCTGGAAAATCCCTACAAATGACCTCTGGCTCAGGGCTGTTACCTATGAACTGTACATAGAGCATTGTAAGACACAGAGTTTTAAACTTAAAAGTCCCTATGATAAAATAACACAGGCAAAGAACCAGTGGGGAATTTTTTGCTTTGTCCAGTTGTAGAAAATGCAGCATTGGTTGGAATTTCAGGCTCATTTCCTAAAATAGTACCAAAGCTTTGATCCTGAAGCGAGAAATACCCTCATACTCAAACACATGGTAGGGAGATTTAAACAAGCCCTATGCTGTATTAGCTATAATACATAACAATCTACTCGAAGAACAGGAAATCCTTGCTATTTCTCTTTAATGATGAGGTATTCAACTATTAGAAACCATGTATACGAAGGTAGTAGCACTTTCAGTGCATGTTGCCATATACTGTTGGGCGTTACAACTCCTGTTAGAAAGTGACTTTTTTTTCATTATTTCATTAGGAAATTGAAAATGCTTCAATTTTTAAGTGACGTAGTTACTGGCAAGCTTTGTGTGTTTTGATAAGAACCAATAAATAACGCTTAAAAGTACAGTCTAACAAATGTAATGACTCTTGTATGTACAAGAATTTTAAATTCCTAGATTTGTGTATTACTTTAAAAGTAATTTCAGGAAGTTTTTATTTCCTCAGAGGCACCTACAGTCCCAGTTAAAAAAAAAAAAAAAAGTCCTCATTTACTATCAAGAATATCATAATATGAATACTTTGTGCTCAGCATAGGTAATGCTGACTTGCTAACTTTGTCTGTAAAACACATTTGTCACAGGAAGATTTCATTTGTGCTTTTCTCAAAAGTGAAATCTTCATTTCACTGAATGGCAACAGTTTTGTGACAGGTGTTACCAGGTCAGAAATCATCCTTCATCTTCCCGTTGTATTGTGAAAACAGCAAAAGCTATCACTGTCACATCAAATGATTGATTCTTTGAATATTTTGTGTGTTAGCCTAGCCTTTATTTATTAAGTCTGACTACCTAAGAATTTTTACATCATAACTCATGTACCTGCTTTTGGTTAAGGAATTTCCTTATACTCTCATGCAGTGATAGGCGGCTTGGCAGTTCAGCTCTGTAATTGTACCATTAACTTGGTAAACTTTCTATACGCTAATTTATCTTGTATCTTGCTCGCTCCTCTAACGTTGAGATGGCCAAGCAATATTTTCCAGTCTGTCAGCTTCCAGGTTCTTAAGGCACAGGATGACTGGTTCCTGAAACAAACGCATATCAATTACATGCTTTTATCTTGCCCTGAATTTACAGTGTATTTTTCCAAGTATAACTTAGTTTATTTGGCAAGAACACAGTCACAACTGGCTTGTTAAGAAGATGGTCAATTATCATCTCAACCATGTATTTTTCTAGTATCTCCTTCCTTAGAAAGACTTCTGAAAAGGCAGAAAGTTGAAGGTGTTTAAAATCACTCCTAGTATTAAACAGAACACTTTGTTTTCTAGACAATCTTTTAAAATAAAGTAGAACAGCATTCCTGGTAAGAATTTATAGAACTTATACAGGAAACAAATAGTCAAACTATTTCTGAACTTTAAGCTGCAAACAACAGCAGAATACAAACACAAGAATACACTATTTCTTTCACTAAAAAAGAAAGCTCATTTGTGCATTTCTAACAATGGGAAAGCTTTCATTTCATCAATGAAATGTGCCTTTGTAAGAAATGCAGTGTTCAGGCCATGAAAATGAGTTTTCTTTCTTTTGAATGTAAACTCCTTTCCTAAAGTTTTTGTGGTGTTGTTGCCTTTTTTTTAAAAAAAAAAATATATATATATTTTTGACTTCTACTTGAAAATTAAACAAATGTACAGTTAGTGCCATAGGAGGCTAATATTTGTGTAACAAACATTCAATTTCAATTTCTTTACATGGCAAAAGCCATTAGAATCTACCATAAAAAATACCACCTCAATAAATACTGTAAGACTAAACTATTATGTATATCGGAAACATCTTTTTATGTATAAAATACAGACACATTAAAGATGTTTTAGCAACTTAAGTTCATGATTCATTAGTAGTAGTCAGCATGGTTTCACTAAGGAGAAATCATGCTTGACCAGCTTGATAAACTTCTACAACGAAACAACTGGCCTGGTAGCTGAGGGGAGAGTAGTAGATATTGTCTACCTCTACTTCAGAAAGACTTTTGATACTATCCCATGTAAGGTCCTCCTATACGAAATATTGATATATGGGGCTGTGTGATGGTTTTACTCGAGTGGGCAGCCGAGCTCCACCACAACTGCTCTCTCACTCCTCCCCTCCTCAAAGAGGAAGGGGGAGAAAAGACAACACAAAGAGCTCAAGGTTTGAGATGAGAATGATTTAATTAAAGGGAAGGGGAATGGGGAGAAAGAGAAACAAAAGAAACAACAAGGCCGCGCGGAAGCACAGAGAGAAAGAAAGAAAAAGTTATTCTCTACTTCCCATCAACGAGCGATGTTCAGCCACGTCCCGGGAAGCAGGGCCTCAAAACGCGTACTGGCTGTTCAGGAGAGGCCCTCCCCCATGAGAGCCCCCCTCTTATTGCTGAGTGTGACATCAGGTGTTATGGAATATCCCTTTAGTTGGTTTAGGTCAGCTGCCCTGGTGATGTCCCCTCCCCATCAATTGCCCACCCCCAGCCTGCTGGCTCTTGGGGGCCTGGAAGGAGTTCTGATGTTGTGCCAGCACTACGCAGCAATAGACACAACACTGGAGTGGTACCAGTGCTGTTCCAGCTATGAGTGCAGAGCACAGCACTGTGTGGGCTGCTGCAGGGAAAGGTGACTCCATCCCAGACAGACCCAACACAGGCTAGATGGGCAGAAAGTGAGGTTGATTGAAACCTACTAACTTCAATTAGGTGGATTGAAACCTGAGCAGCTAGACCCAGACAATGGTGATCGGTGGCACAAAGTCTGGTTGGAGGCAAGTTAACTTGTAGTGTTAATACTGTCCAGTCCTGTTTAACATCTTTATTAATGATCTGGATGATGGGGCAGAATGTAGCATCAGCAAGTTTACAGAAGACACAAAACTGGGAGGAGTGACTGATGGCATTGTGCGGCCTTCCACAGGGACCTTAACATGCCAGATAAATAAGCCATGAAATTTATCAGGAAGTGCTGAATCCTGCAGTCAGGGAGGAACAGCCCTGGGCACCAACACACACTGGGAGCCACCCAACTGGAAAACACCTTTGCAGAAATGGAGATGAGGCCATGGTAGCCACCAGGATGAACATGTGCCAGCAGCTTCCCCTTGCTGCAAAGGCAGCTAGATAATGGTATCCTGGCCTGCATGAGGCACAGTATTGCCAGAAGGTCAAGGGAGGCAATCCTACCACCCTCCCCCCTTCTTGGAGCTGCTCAAAAAGCCACCTACACACGATCCTGGGAAACCAGCTCTAGGGGGCCCTGCCTGAGGGGGGGGGGGGGGGGGGGTGGACCAGATGACCTCCAGAGATCTCTTCCAAATGCAACTATTCTGTGAAGAAATGAAAACAGAAGTTTTGAAAAAAGGCAAAGTTTATTATTACTTTTTTAAATAAAAAGGTCATGAACTGCATTGAAATACGTCTTAAGTCATCTTAAAATGATCATCATTGCTCATGATGATGAGTTACTTATCACTCATTTACAATTCAGAATCTCCAGTAATATGGCAGGAAGCAAGACAGGCTAAAAAATTTCTACAATGTATGAATGTATGTATTTACATTCAACAGAAGTTATGTATGCACATTAATATTTTTAAAATAAATCCAACATGCTGATCCAAACAAACTCTGATTCAAGGCATATTTTGAATTTACATGAGGTACAAACTTCAAAACTTAAGTTTCTTGAATAAGACCAATTTATTTTTTTTTTAATTTAAAGAGATAAGTTAGCCCCAAAAGTAGTAAGAAATGTAAACATCAGATAACACGATAAAAACTTTAAGGAATAATAACTTTTTCATAAAGTGCTAGCATATGCTTTCAGCTTTATTTTTAGATGCTAAAAACCAGAACACTAGTACAAAGACTTTCACAGGCTTCCCAGTTTTAAGTTCAGATCAGTAATAATTTTAGAGACTTAAAATGCAACACCTTTCTACCTGTATCCATTACAGCTTTTTGACATTTTATTCTTTATCTTCAGTGAATGTTAACTTCTAAACATGTCTGCATAAAATAGTTTAAAAACAAGGACTTTGAAAAGTAAGTTTATAAGGTACCTGAACACAATCCAACTGCCTCCAGCAAACTTGTTTTATAATTATATATTATCATTATCACTGTAAATAAAATACATAGAGGAGAGTCAGTGCAGTTCATTTATACACCTAAGCATCTGAGCTTTATCCATGCTATTATTTCATTTCACTTGAGATTAAGTCTCAGATTTTATTTTATTTTTTTACTTCTGCAAATATAAGCTGAATACATCTCAGCTGACTTTTCACTTGTCAACAGAAATGTCACCCAAAATAAAAGACAACAGTCCTGAACTTCACCCATACATTATCATAAAACCTTGCATTAAAATCTTTGTAAAAAAAAAATAAAAAAATACAAAAAAATGTTTCTTTCTTTCATGAAGATAAAATAAAAAAAAAACTCAATCTGCCTAGCTATTGTGAGATCTACAGGCACACTTGAAAAGATCATCAGATTGTGCTATTTTATTATACAAAACAAACCGAATCAAAAGAGTACTAAGTCTAAGCTCTGGGGAGTAGAAAATCCCCAAATTACTTTGAAGTGCTATTTCCTTTCCAAATATTTACAGGTGTTTTAATACATTACCTACACAAACAGACTTCCAGCCTCACTGTTATGATTAGGATCTTATCTTGTCAGTATTTCAATGGTAGACTATCAGTTTCAGGCTGTTGAGACATGACTGTTATTTGCTCTAAGCTGAAATTTGACATAGGCAGTATTTCTCAGAGACTAGTAACAGGAATTAGAAGGATATAACTTAAACACAAACCCACTAAACAAAGCAAATTTAAAGGCTTAAAAACAAGTAGTGGGTAGGTTGTCTTTAAATATTAACACACTGCAGTCCATTTCTCAGAGAGGGCAAGAAGCTAAGTTATTGTGAATGACAATAATTGATAGAAAAATGCACTGCCCATCTACTTCAAAAGGGCATAATAAAAGTTTTTAATTGCAGCTTTACTGGCAAAAATAGTTATTTACAGATTATTCAGTTATTAACTATGAAGGGGCTTTTTGTCATTTGGTGTTAGTTTGCTCATTTTAAGATGAGGAATAGATCAATGCAGGCAGACAACTCTTATTTCAGAGGTTTTATGGAAGCAAACTAACAAGTGTATCAAATATTCACAACAGCATGGGAATCTCACCCTCTTCAAATACAACTCACTGGTAAGAGCCAAAGGATCACTAGGCACAAGGACTGACAATCTACCCATTTTCTGTTCAAGCATTAAAGAGATCCAACACAGGAAATATCATGCAGAATATGCATTATAATCCCTAGATGGACCAGATTTATATGACAGAAACATTTCCTTAACTACTGATGATCCCAGAGAAAAAGAAGTATTCCAAATGGCCCCAACAGACCTATCATAGCCCAGATAAGACCATTAAGACAGCTAGATTCAGTTCTCCTGCTTAGATCAAGTTCTTAAGGCTAGTCATAAAAATGTACGTGTTATTCAGCCACTGTTTGGCAAAGCTCGAGGTTTAGGCAAAAACTCTGAAAATTAGTTTAAACAAACTCATTTTCCTGGTTTTGATCTGGCATCATTTTTGGATTAAAACTTGAAAAGTGCAAAAATATTTAATTATACCTTCTTCAAAAAATAATTCATTTTATTGGTGCTACAACCCCAGTTTCTCAGGAGTTAAATCCATTGCCAGCAACGGATAGAAAAGGAAGTACCAGCATAAAAGAATCAAAGTGCATTTCCAGTATACCAACACTGCACGAATTGGCAAGCCATAATCTTATATATTCACCACTGGAAAAGATTATGTTAAATTCCTTTTTGTAGAAGTCTACATTACGTATTAACATACAAAGTCTGTCATGAAGTCTTGGGGATACTGCAATGAATCATCAAACCGGAAACGTTTGGAGACAGTACTGCTGTCCTCTGGAATGTTTTCTTTGTCTTCCTTGTTGCTACAAGTACCATTACAACTGGATTTTACATTCCGCTCTTCTGAGCATTTTGTTGTATGTCCTGGTATTAGAGAAGGGCAGCAAGTTTCTTCAGGGCTGCACAAGAGTATGAACTCCCCTTGCTGCAACCAGAAATGAGAGAGACAGGCCTCTGCTGTGGGTCTTTCCCTTTGAAAAAGAAACATCAAAAGTTGCTTAAGTTAATTTCAGAAACTCTACAATTTTAGTTAAAATATTTCTACTTACTATTTCTCTGCATGCATCAGAATTGACAGTACAGAATTAATGTTGCTGGTTTTCTAACACCACTGTTGCTAAAAAGTGCATTATAACCTACAATAATGGACTAAGCATTGGCAACAGGCATCTTAATTTTAGTTGACAACTTCCCCAACCGCTGAATATCAAAACTGGTAAACTATTCATCAGGAAAAGGAACAGGTATTTCACAGCCCAAATTATTCATAATCCCTTGGAACGTTTTCAACATTGTATATGTGCATGTGCATTATGCTTTTGAAATCCTACATCTTATACAGACCATTATAAATAGAGGGGCTAACGAATATTCATTCATAAGGTTTTCAGTGAGGGTTAAATGACATGTCATCAACTCTATCAGGTATTTCACTGTGTTTTACTGTTGCAGTTCATCATAGACTGGTGGGAGCTCTTCCAAAATGTAGTTACTTCCTAACAGACCACAGATCTATACAACATTCCTCTGGATAACCTAGTATACCACTACTACAGTTTTCATCATGTTTCTGCATTGTTAAGTTCCACATGTAACTCACTGGAAATGCAAAGGAGCCTGCTATTCATCCTCAACTCCACAAGAACATGTCAGTATTTTTTGGTCAGAGAACTCTAAACAGAATCACAGAATCACAGAATTTCTAGGTTGGAAGAGACCTCAAGATCATCAAGTCCAACCTCTGACCTAACACTAACAGTCCCCACTAAACCATATCCCTAAGCTCTACATCTAAACATCTTTTAAAGACCTCCAGGGATGGGGACTCCACCACTTCCCTGGGCAGCCCGTTCCAGTGTCTAACAACCCTTTCGGTAAAGAAGTTCTTCCTAAGATCCAACCTAAAACTCCCCTGGCGCAACTTTAGCCCATTCCCCCTCGTCCTGTCACCAGGCACATGGGAGAACAGACCAACCCCCACCTCGCTACAGCCTCCCTTGAGGTACCTGTAGAGAGCGATAAGGTCACCCCTGAGCCTCCTTTTCTCCAGGGCTTCACAGAGCTGACGATCTGAGGATAGATTTTTCCTCAGATGAAAACTCTGTGATGCCCAGAAGAGCGCAAATAGAGTAGTAACTGTGGCAGAATGTCAAACATTCTGCAGGTCCACAGTAATATTTATTAAAGCAGACTCTTCAGAATTGCTTCCCTCGAGATAGTATGGTTTCTGCAAGTTCTTCCAGCTATTGATAAACCTCTGTGAGATAACAAAATAGAAAGAATAGAATCATCCTTGATCCTGTCCAAACATGAATTTATACGGTGTGCCTATTTCCTCAAAGTAAGAACTTCATGGATATCCTTTTCCTTCATCATCCCCTCCTATCAAAGGACCTTTGTCTCAACCAGACAGGGTCACTCCTGCTTGCTTGCAGGCTTTCTGCAGAAGATAGGAACTACTGTATCACCACAAGTGACAATAAACAGCAATATAAATGATGATTCCTGATGATGCTTAGTAGAACACGGCTAGGTGACTTTTCTAAACATTATCCTCCAGTACAAACACTTTTTTTTTAGTGCAAACACTTTTTTTAGTGTATTTTGCTAGTGCAACAGTTAAAAAAAAACATATTTAACACTACACAGCAACCACAGACATAGGTAATCCCTATAACTTACAAAGACAATTTTGTCAAAGTTCAGCTACTTTGAAAGGCCTTGATTAGAGTCTGAACTCCCAAAGAAAGCTAATTTATAGAATTATGCATTAGAAGCAAAGAAAAGTTTGTGCTTTTGATTGAGATTTTTTTTGACAAGACTGAACATGCAAAACAGTATGCGTATATACACACATGTACATGTTCCTGAAGAATATATGCTCATTCACGAGACAGACAAGTTTTTCTGTAAGACGTATTAAAAGGTAAGTCAGGAAACATGAATGCATGTATCAGAAAGATCACATTTTATCTCTCCAAATTGTGTAATGAAAGGTTAAATTGTAGACGAGAATCTGGTTAGAATACATTTAATAACATTCGCTAATAATCTGTCCTTTGAATGAAATACGTAAATAAAGTCAAAATATGAAAAACTGAGCAAACTCAAAACATAACCCTGACTACAATAACAGCCAGTGAACCAAAGATCCTTCTCATACATTATGCAAGAGCAGAAACCTACACTTTATAATATCTAGCTGATAATGCCAGTGCATTGTGAAACGTCTAACTGATCATATCAATGATACTAAGCTCCCAAGTTAACATTCACATTTTCTATGTGCTCACAGACATAAAAGGTAAGATTCTTGTCCTGAAGAGTTTGTTACTTACTCTGGATTTTTTATGAGAAGTTTTTGAATGAAGTCTTTGGCAGGCTGTGAAACTGATGAAAATGTTTCTTCTGAATAGTCCACGTTAACTTGAGATATATTAAGGAAAGTTTCTTGATTGTTGGCTCCCACAAACGGAGATTCTTGTGTAAGCAGCATGTATGAAATCACACCTATGTTCCTGGGGTAAGAACACAATGTAAAATTCTACTAGGATACCTAAGCAATATAGCATCCCCCCATTTGTTGTGCTGCAGATCAAATTTCTTGATGTGTGCCACACTCAAAGAATTAAAATCAGAATGTGATCTCTCAGTTCTATGTGATTCAAACATGGATGCATGTATACACGAGGAACTATATTTCAAATCTCCAGGAAGGGAAGTTTTTTTGTTTTTTGTTTTTTGTTTTTTAAAAAATGCTTACTTTCTATAAAGCTTTCTTTTCCTGCCATGGAGACTATTATGAAAAGGAAAAATACAACTTTTACACAGACTGTTCTTGGAGATTTGGCAGTTCTGGAAGACAGAACTGAAGAACAATAACAAAAAAAAAAAAAAAAAAAAAAAAAAACACCTTTCTAATCTGCATGTAAATAAAAGACAACCCTTCTTTACCCTTCTTTCACAATAATTCTGAAAGAAGTAACAAAGATGGAGATTTTGTCCACCTTTCTATACAATCAGGACCTGATCCGTGCTACAGCATCCTGTTGCTGAGATGTTTTTCCTTAAGCACATGAATGCAAGTACTACACGTCATATCACTTATTATAGTATCTTAGAGGGTTTTTTTGATGCATAGAAAAAATGGTTTTCTGATCAAAGCATCAAACCTTAGTACACATTACAGTGTGGAAGTATGTAGCTGCAGTGTTCAGGATTCTGACTAGAATAGTTTGTTCTTTTGTCTTCCCGCAAGAGTAGGCAAATAAATAAGTTGTAAAAAAAATCATGAACAGATTTAATTACTATTATGAGTTGAGAATTTCAATGGAGTAACTAGATCATAGCAACTTTTAAAACTGAAATTGAATTATATAGATGCACAATCAGAACATGGGAACATGTTACATTTTTAAGGAAGCATCTCAAAGCTAGCCTTTACCCTAACATGATTCATTAAATTAAAACTGTAGATTAGTTTAAGATACTTAATACTCATTTTTGTGACATTCTGTAGAAACTGATATTCCTCTGAAGTAGAAAATTAACATACTTAAAATTGACATTATAAGATTATTTAATGATACAAAAGTGGTGAGGGAGTAGTGTCCCCCAGTAGGTAACACCTGAAGCATTTCGTCCAATAGTAACTAATACCTCATGTATGCTGATAGTTGCTACTTCCTTAGATCAAAGTAGTACACTCTATATGTTCAGAAGCCATTTCACTTCATAGTGGGTGTGCAACAGACCCACATACAGTAATTCCTCAAAGCTCTAGTTTATATCCCAAGCACTTCTTCCTCACCCACCTCTCACCTCATCTGTTCAGCCCATCCAACAGAATAGTATTCTTGTAAGCCAGATAAAACTGCAGCAGAGTCTGGATCTGGCACCCAGACTGTCAACTGGTCCTGCCTACCCCAATGAAATGAATTAACATACACAACCTACCACATATCTGTAGCTGTGGTAATAGGATCGTAGTTTAAGATTTCTGGAGCTACAGAAAGGGATGAGAAAGAAAAAAAAGATAATAGGTACATTATCCAAGAGACCTTGAATCATACACTACATTTCTGTCAGCTTTTGGTAATCATTGTTAAGAGATTAAGCATACGGTTTTCAACTTTATTTTTACAAGAGGTGGAAAAAAAGGTTATTCCAGTTATTCCCACACTGAAATATAACTGGTTCAAATTGAAATGGCATCATATTGGGTCGAATCTATTCTATCCAAGTCCCAAAATATGTCCAAATCAGATGTATGCACCTAAAAGATTTTTCTTATAAATTTTCAAGTACGCAGCTTTTTATAGGGAATGCATAAAGCCTCCAGCATATTAACACTGCAAAGCCAGGTGACCAAACCAATTTTAGGGCCAGTGGCAGTAAGCATATGTTGGAGAAGATACTATTCACCACAGATTCAAGTACTCTTAAAAAAAAGAAGTGTAGGCAAATGTTTAAGGACACCTGTCCCTCAGAAGGCCAAGTGTTAACGGAGTTTTTTCACTTTCCCAGGAATATTTTGATGTCATTATATCATCATACAAATGATGACATTCCAAATTCATAGAACGGGTCTTTGTGAATGCTAATGTTGTATTTCTACTCCAATCACAAGGATTTAATTTCCACAAATTCCTGCTGATTTTATAGTCTGCAGCAACAGGTTGAATACTATATAGCATAAAATAAGGTGCCCTTTATGATATACGTTTGTTTTGCGTGCAAATCTTTGTTAACTTCTCTAAACAAAGAGCAACTCAAAACAACAAGTTGCCTTGTCCTGTTGTTTGTTCTCCAGCAATGACTGATAAGTTGATAAGCATATTATATCAGCTTTTTCCTCAAAACCTATCAAAAACCGTGAAGCAACTCTTCCTTACCTAGGTATTCTGTCGTTCCCATGATTTGCCGCAGTTCACTTGTATTCTCAATCTTCCGAGACATACCAAAATCTACAATTTTCACATCACCAAGAGGATTGATGCTGCTCAGCAAAATATTTTGAGGCTAGAATAGAAAACATTTAATTCTCAATCCATAAAATATAAGATTAAAAAAAAACAAGCCATAATATACCAAATGACATCTCAGTTTATATTCCTAATTTTTATTTTGGTTACTGAATTTTATTATAAAAGGATTTAATCTCTAGTAGACCAGCTTTTCTCATCTTTGCTATGTATTCAACAAATGATTTTGATTATCACTATCAAGTTGAAGACTAGTATTTAAGAAAAAAATAGTCTGAGGCAGCCTCACCTTTAAATCAAGATGAACGATATTGTTTTCATGCAAGCAGCAAAGTCCTTCAAGTATTTGCCTTATAAGTCTTATAATATCACTTTCACCAATTCTGTCATCCAGATCTGGGACACATAAGTTGAAGATTTCTCCTCCAGCAGCACTGAAACACATTCCAGAACACTAATGTATTAAACTTGAAAATTTAAGCTTGGGTATGAAGTTTTATATATAGTGTCTATTTATATAATTTAATATATATTCATTTATCAGTAGTTATTTACTAAATATTTATCCTAGAGTCTGAGAATATTATTTTTTTTTTCTTTGAACATACTAATCCCAAGACAAATTATGTAAACACTTAGAAAAGGGGAAAAAAATAAAATCTGATGATGCTTTTTCTTTCCTCGTAGCTGGCAACAGTAGTTCAGAGGGTAAAACAGAATGTTGTGGCTGAATTGCTCATAATTCTTTGGAAAATTCAAGCTTGCTGTCTTGTCAGTGAGCCTGAAGATGCCTTGAGGTGATCAGTTCTATCACCATTCCCTAACAGAAGACACCTTTACAAGTTAAACCTTAATTTTTTTCAATTGGTTCCATAAATAACTTGAAGCAAGAAAACCAAACAGTATTCCTATTCTCTGATTTGGGGACTGAAAATTCCATCACTGGTACAAACCACAATGAACAGGTAAAGTTGCTGAAGAATATTTCTGGAGTGAGAAGAAACTGCATACTTGCTACCATAGGTACTACTGTTCTGATGGAAGACCAGAAATCAGTTCTTTCTGTCAGCGACCTACAAGGAATAAAATCTAGCACACTGAAATATACCGGCCTGGTCAGCCGGTGAGCAATATGTTCAAGAACTCTTGTAGATATAGAATATGCTGAAATACAAGGACTTAACTCTGTCACTGTGATAGCTACCATTTCCACACTAGCAACAAACATGAGACTGACAAGCTTTATTACATACGTTTATTTATTTTACACAGCATCTCAACATGTCTTCCTCAAAGAAGGCTGTTGTTTACTTACAGAACCCTACCATTACTGAAGCATAAAAGAAACATGGAAATAACCTTGGGTAATCATCTTCAATGTGGTTTCTTAGTTACACTCTACATGTTGCCACAGTGTCAGCTGTTTCCTTTCAAGGTGGGTATGAAATCATTGTTCAGCCTGCTCTAACTGCCTAAAGTTTCTCTCTCAGGAATAAAGGGCTACCTCAAAACTAGAGATCAGTAAGCCTGAATTCCATCATTAGCAATATAATAGCCTGTAAAAAGATAAGATAATGGTCAATGTGGATGAACAGTTACCAACCTGCTGAAGCTATGGGAGGTGTCAGTAACACCTCACCTCACTGCCTTTATGACAAAATGTAGCTATGAGATTTCAAATTTAGCAAAGATTTCAACACTGTCTCCCATAGTATTCTTGTACCCAAGTTACAAAATTACGGTCTGGACAGGTGGGCCAGATGGGTAAAGAGCTGAACAGCTCTGCTGAAAACGATTTGGGGGACCTCAAAGACAGCAAGCTGAATGCAAGCAAAGGCCAACAGCACCTTGGGCTGTAATACCAGAAGCAGAGCAAGTAGGTTGAGGCAAGTGACTCTACCTAGCGCTGCAGACCACAGTTAGAACACAACATCCTCTTTCTGGCTCCCCATTTCAGGGAAGTCATTAAACAAATGAGTTCAGCTGAGAGCCACCAACTGAGAAAGTGAGTAAAAGAGTACCAGATGAGCTGTAGCATACATAAATGTAAGATATCTTCAGAAAAATAACGTAATGCAATACTGCATAATGCCAAACTTTGAACTGAAAGGTGCAGCTCAGGAAATCTTGACCGACAGTTCTTTGAAATAACTCAACTGCTGTGCAGCAGCAGGCCAAAAAAGCCAACATACCTTCAGGAGGGCTGCTGAGAACAAAACAAAGCAGCAAAGATGCTCTGTATAAAACCTTAGTATGCAGTCCTGGTCTGCATGTCTTCAAGCAGCATGTAATGAGACTGCTGAAGGTATAGAGCAGGGCAAAGTAAAGGACAGACAGTTGCTTTACAAGAAGAAACTAAAGAGGCACTGACTCTAAGTTTGGATAGAAAATTATGGAGGAGCCTATGAATGATGCTGACAAAACCACCAAAGCCAGTTTAGAGAGAACTGCTGTTTTTCAAATCCCACAATATGAGATCTAGGAGGCACCTGATTTCTTTTAAATAGACGAAAAGAAAGTATTCCCACAGCAGGTAACAAGCATCTGGAATTTATTACCACAAAAATAGATGGTATCTCTGGGTTCAAAAATGGATGAAAACAGATTTACAAATGACAGGTCCATAAAGACATACTAAAAGGAACAGGCATAGGTGTATCCTCAATACAATACTTCAGGCTGATGGGACAGTACAAGGAAAACAGACTGCGAGAAGTGTACAGACTCACATACTCCTTAGCTCTTCTTCCTAGATGGCATCTCCTACAGCCACTCCTAGAAGTGGCAGTGGAGTAGGCTATTGATCTGACACTGTAGGGCTTCTCTTGGTTCTTCAGTGAAACAAGATGGATCTGAAAATTCAGCTGGTACAGCTCTAAAATGAATTAGAATAGCTGCCAGATTTCTCTACGGATAGCTCAATTCTTCCAATTATTTTTACCCTCAGAACAGAGGAGTAACAACTTCTGTTGTGGGGCTTTTGAAAAGATGATATTCCCTCTACAGATATGGCCTTATTAAAAGCATTAATAGCATTCATTTCTCTCATTTATTCAGAAAATGTGCATTTACACAATCCGATTCTTGCATCTTCCAAAGAACCCTATCGATACAATCCAACATTAGCAAGGACCGTATGTAGCAGGAAATACACGGTGAAATGGGAAATGCTTATTAACTGCTCTATGAGGAAGAGGCTCATTTCTTGAAATTCTTTTAAAGTGCAGCTTAAGAGTTCTGACAATAATGAGAAAATATATATATGTTCTGCTACAGAAGGACGATTTAGAAGCGTAATCAGCCCTCTGCTTATTCCAACAGCACTAGGAACATTTACAACAGGTCTTCTGAACACTGCTACAAAGCAGACCATTAGGATTAACACCAATGTAGTACAAGGAAGTTGTTTCATGACAGGGCTCTAATATGCGAGACCGAGTTAGCTGAGCTAGGAAAATCAGTACAGCCTTTATGGGAATTGATAAGAAGTTCAAAACTCATCATCTGGACTTCGTCTTTATTTCTATGTTACTATTTCAGTCCTCTCTCAAATAACGTGTTAGGGATCATTTAGTTTGAAGAAAAAAGGCATTTCTCTTTTCTGTTTTTGAAAATAATCTAGTTAAATTTGAAAAATTAAAAGGAATTTATCACGTGTGCAGATCTGTTTCTTCAAATACTTTGTATGCAAAACTTAAATTCTACTTAGAGAAAGCCTTGCTGAGTTCATTTTACCAACAGCATTTTTGTTGCTTATACTCTAAACATTTACATATACATCCAATATGATGAATAATTCAAACTCAAACTAATTCCCACATTAGAAGACTAGTTTTCAGAGATTATGAGCAGCCACAAGGGCATCTAATAAAAGATGTGAATTTTGGAGGAAACAGCTACAGAAGCTAAACAGTTTTAAAACAAGAAAAATACTAACTTCAGAAGTTCAAAATCTGCAAACGAATTACAATTTTCAATCATCAAGAAGCGTCATGTAGTAACTGCACTTCGTAGAGGATGGAATTGCCCAGCTTCTCTGAAATCTATGTACTTGGTATCAGCAAGTTTTGTTTGTTTGCTTTTGTATGTTTTAGGTTGCATCAAAGCATTATGCACCTTCTATGGGATTCTCTCTGGTCAGCTTGACATGAGAGATTCTTTAAGAAATAAACACAACAATTAAAACAAACCTAGCGTTTGTGTTCAGGTTTTATATTAGCCTGATCTGAAAATTAATCAAAGGATTTTTTTTTAATCCAGCTAGCACAAGAAATAAATTTATTAAAATAAATTAAATGGTAAAGTTTTAATCAAAATTATCCTCTTGAGTGAGACAGTATTTAAAGGCATCAGAAATGTTTCAATTTCAAAAAGTGTTTACAGAACTGAGTTATGCAGTGAGGAAGAAAATAAATAAATAAATATGTTTTGATAGCAGTTCCCTAAAAATGCCTTTATCAGTCCACATTTTAAGTTTTGAGTACAGAACTAGCATAGATTTTGGTGTATTTTGTTTTATGCCTCTGATCTACATTGTTTGACATAGCCAATTAGCTAGAGATGTAACAAAATACCTGTACAAATTCAAAGGTTTGAATTACAGCAATGGATTCAACTTCTGAATTCGCACAAAAATACCAAAGAAGGCCTGAAGAGATTAATAAAGTCAATAAAAAAAACATAATGAAATATTAGCATAATGCATACAGTGTACTTGCTGTGAGTCTTCTGAGTATTCAGACAACTCATGCAAAAAATATATTGACAGATTTGTAACTAGCAATGTGGGACATCTGATGAAGGCATACTTACTATTCCAACACTAGGATGATTTCATTTGCCGTTTCATAGACTTCATGGAGATTAACTATGCGAGGATTAGATTTCATTAATTCAAGCACAGCAATTTCATGGAGAATCTCGGCTTTGCAGTCTTGACCTCTTCTTCTTTTCTTTAAAAATTTAGCTGCGTATTCTTGGCCTGTGGATTTAGCTATGCATTTTCTAACCACAGCACATCTTCCTCTGCAAAATAAAAGGGAAAACATTAGGACTGAAGATATAAAAAGTAATTAGTTTGCCATTAGAATCAAAAGCATGGCAAATAATTGGAAACTAAAAAAAAAAAAGGATCAGGAGAATGTTATGTTTGGCCTGTTCTTATACTACTGACTGAACACTTCTGGCTGGTGTAAGAGAAGGCACCGTGAAGCGTTGGTGAGACCCAGTACTATTCCTCTTACACACAGCAGCTAAGTGTTCAATCAGGCTATTTGCCTACATGGACATTCTCACTGTAGGATCACAGAAACACATAACTCAGGATTGAGAAGAGGTCTGGAGGCCTCTAGCCCAACCTTCTGCTCAAGTCAGGGTGAGCAAGGAGATCATATTAGACTTGCCCAGGGCTTTGTTCAGGTTGGCAATATTGTTTAAAAAGCAAGCAAGCAAACAAAATACACACACACTCAACCACCTTATAGCATCTGCAGGATACAGTTAAAAAACCACCCACAAAACATAGCACCTACAGGATAGAGTAAAACAAAACTGTGAAAAGTAGAGAAAGAACAAGGAGGGAGAACATAAATCTAAGCTAAGGACAGGCAAAGCACTTCAGTGAAGAAAATTTTAGAGGCATAAAAAAGAAACTCCCTTCACAAACCATGCAGTACTGCTAAAAATTCAGATTACTGCACTAAGCTTAGAAACAACTGAAAAACACCCGCTACTTAGCATTCCCTTTTTCAATTACAAGTTTGCTGCTTTATTTCCTAGCCAACTGTTTAGGTATGGAAACAAAAATGTATTTTGGCAAAGATATGTTTTTAAAAGAAAACCACATAGTGTAGTTGAAACACCAGGCTGACCTTTTAAAAAAAATTAGGGGAAAAAATGCAGTTTTTAAGCCAAGTTATCAAATCCTGAAAAAACAGTTTTATAATCACAAGTTTTGCATTCCCAGAAATGCCTAGTTGCATACTTGCAAAGTGTTTTAAAGTTATACCAGAAACATTATTAAAAAAAAAAAAAAAAAAAACACTTGAAGGGCTAAAATAAATTGTGTAGTGTTCTGAAAACAGTTATAAAACTGTTTGCAAAAGAGACCTACTCTTATGACTTTGAACAAACAACACCTTTCCATGTGTATTTTTGTTGTTGTTACCACAGCATACTAAGAACAAACTTGATGAAGAGGCAACATGCATTTTTTCAACTATTCCAGCTTCTTCAGCAGGGAAGACTACACTGTCCTGCAGGCTTAGCCTTTCTTCTGGTGAAAAACCAAAATAAACCAAACCAAACCAAACAAACAAACAACAACAAAAACACAGAACAACGCTGAAAAAGGACATCTCTAAAATTAAAGACACATCTAGGTGTTTTTTTAGAAAAAAAGTCTAGACTTAAAAAAAGATACTAGTACCTTTCATGATGAAACAGACTTCTACGGGTAAATAACCATGTTAAATACAGTTTGTACACATCAGACTGAATCATAAAACATGCAAAGCTGACCTTTACTTATACTGTTATCACTTATTTAGAAATAAATACAAAACAGCTTCTCTGACATCATTTAATTCTAAAGCAATTAGATTTGTCTTTATTTAAACCAGTAAACTCAGAAAGCCAAGAGTACAAAACACAAAAGAAAAAAATAAAGGTGTGAAAGTTATTTACAAACTGATACATGCACACTCTTCATTTTAGCAACTATTTGTAAGCATGAAACGGCCAAGTACTTTCCCAGCTGTTAAACCAGCTTATTATTGCAGAGCATTTGAAGTTATTGAGCTCAATTTCAAAATATACTGAAGCTGGAAGATACGCCCCCACAGCTTACATTCTTGTTTTAACATTGCATTACCCCATCGACCACAAAAGTTTCTCTAAAATTAAAAAAGAGAAACTGGCTGAGTTTCATGAGAATAGGAAGACCTTCTCTGATAGTTTTTAAACATCTTCCTTCTACCAGCTGTGGGTACATCAACTTTGAAGGGTCAGTGATATCCCCATAAGAAACTGGTGTTGTAAGATTTTCCACTTGTTAATAACTAGCACACTACAATATCGTACAAACATTTAAAGTTTAGAAGTGAGAGAATGAGGCTAAAAATCAACTACACCTTTTTCAGAAGCATCGACCAAAAAACACACAGTGTCTTAAAAACAAATTCTTAAGAGTCTGGTAAATATTATTAGTATATATCTTTAGCTTACAGAAACATTTTTCATTAAAGTATTGAGTTTGCCATAGAACTCCCTCTTTAATATAACTTCTTTTTCTACTGGCTATTAATCTTTCCTTTGTGAATGGATTCTATGATTGCTTTGCCTAGCTTGGACTCTCTCCTCTGCTTCAATCTGTACAGATCTCAGCTATCTCATCACTGACTCCATGTCCTTTACCTCAAACCATTTTCAGCTGGCATCATCTTCAACCCTTATTCTACTCCTGTACTTTGGATGACCACACTTTGCTGCCATGCCCCAGCACATGGGATAAGCTTGCTTAAAGGCAGGATATATAGGTGTATAAACAACTCATTCAAGTCCTCGCCTTTTTTTCTTTTTTCTAATAAATAAGGACTTGGAAAAATAAAGCTACACTTATAAAAGCATCTGCAGATAACCTAACACACATACTCATCTCCAAAACTGTATTTTTTTCGCTAGTATAAGAATTTATGGAAACTGCACAGAAATCATCATTCTGGTTGAAGTCATGAAGTTGCTGTATTACTCAGTGTCTTGAAATATGGTGAGTCTCTACAACAGCTATCTCCCAAACGAGCAATAAAAAAAAAGAACAGTTGAAACTTGGAAACTCTCATATGAGGTAGTACCTCAGCTTAGCAGAAGAGCTGTAGCTTGAAGAAACAAGTCTAGCCAAGTTTTCTTCACAAAATTGTTTGAGTAGTGGAATTCCCCCAGAAATAAGAAAAAAAAAAAGTAGATCTGAAGCCTTGTGCTAAAGCAAGCACAGTGGTTCCCCCTCCTTGTTGCCTGCAAAGCAAATACTTGAACACAGCACTGCACAGCCCAGTTTTACAAGATAAAATGAATTTCAGGTTATTTTCATATCTCAAGTTACAAACCACAGAAATTCAACTACTTCAAAAGAAGCCAAGCCATCCACTCCGGGGACAGAGCTACTATAACCCACCAAACAGAACCTGCCTGCCTCATGAGTCGATGCCTTAAATACCAAAGGACCTACAAGATAAGGGTGTGGGAGGAAGAAATGGGACTTGGGAGACTTAAGCAAAGAAGAACAAAAGAACCATTTACTAAGTAGCCTGAAAAGGAAAAGAAAATTACAAGTGAAAACAAAAGTACATTACTTATTTTACAGAAACTACATAGAAAGGTGGATTTTACACATAGGAAGTGTTGTAAACACTTTAAAGATATTAAAAGAAAGGGCACACACGAACTGTTAAGCCAGAAAAAGTAAGAAAAATTGTTTGAAAAGATACTACCCTGCCTGTTGCTTTGCATTTTGGCACTAATTTTATTATGTCTGTTTTTTGCATGCACAGGAAGTATTAAAGACTGAGTTTGGGAATCCATGAAAAAACTGCTTTTGTTTGCTTTAGACATTGTCTCACAGGTATGCGTAATCTGAAAATGCAGGATTTTAAGAATACTGGAGTTTTAGAGGATAGTGCATATAACTGCTTCTATAGATCCTGGAATTCAAAAGGGGTGCTCACAAAGTGGTAAGAATACAGGAAGGTTAATGGCTGCAAGGCCTACTTTTATTATAAAAGAGTACCAGATAAAGCACGTGCTAGAAAAAAAACAATAGAACAATAAAGGTGAAAGTGGTTACAAAGTCTCAGCTAAGGGGCTCTTCCATATGTCCAACATAGAGGTACAAAGGATCAGTACCTGGCCCAGGAATACTTCGTTAAAACTGGCCCATGCTACTTTCATTCAAGGAACTTGGAAGTATGACCATGCTGTTATGTTTGCAGGCCTTTAAAATAACCAATTCCCTGAATATTTTCAAGGTATCGATTAACCCAGTGATTTTAAATAAGCATTAACTCAGATGTCTGTAACAGAATCACAGCTGTAACAGAATCACAAATACCAAGGTTTGTGTTTCATTTACTATTTTACTACTGCAAACATGAACAATGGAAACAGACTACAAAGCTACTCAAACAGCAGCCAGTTAGCAACTTGACCATAAAAGAGAGAGAAAAAAGGTCTTGGTTTTCTGGATTTAAAAAAATAAAACTCAGACAAACCGCCAGAACCACCAACTCAGAATTCCCATTCTTTGTCTTGCAGTATTACCTTATGTTATCGCTTCTTGAGTTTATATCCCTGTAATGTGGTGTGGGACTGGACAGGAGAAAGGGAAGAAACCTTTTCCTGGTCCCTAAAGAACCTATCGGGTACTGAAAAGAAGAGAGTGGGGAAGGTGGGTGGGAGAGAAGCATACTTTATTCCCTATCTACAACCATGGACTTTCTTTCTGGCAAACATTTATCATTGCACAAAGAATTTTTCTACAGCAGAAATTCCTCTTACTAAAATAAAATAAATAGGAACAGTCTTACCTTCCTAGCTCTTTTGACTCAAGCATGTAAAAGTTGTAGAAATTGTCTGTCCTGATTTGTGTCTGCAGAGACATGGCTAACAAGCCAGAAAGGCTCTTGTTCTCCAGCTTTCTCCTGGACATAGTTAGGAACGCGGCTCTCTCCCCTACCAGTCACCTGTTAAAGCAACATAATTAAGTTTTGGAAATCCCACAATAACAGTGCAAGCAAGTAGATATTAGGGCTTAGGTATATCAGAATACAATAATCTGAAGTTTAATAGCGACCAGAATACTACACATTTAATCACTCTAAATATAAAACCAGAACAAAATACTAATCAGAAGAATCAAGTGATGCTAAGAAAATTAATTCAAATATAAACTTTTTTAAAAAGTCATTTTAACACTTGAGACAAAATTACCCCCCCCCCCCGGCGGATCCATAAAATATTAGGGATAATCATAAATTCTAATAAGAATGTTAATAACTATTTAAACTATTAATGATTTATACATTTTTGTAGCTTTATGAAAATAAGCTTTAACTATTTTGGATTCCTGCTAAGATCCAGCAGTTCCCTGAAGCTTCCACTGGTATCCCTGACTGCCTTAACCACAACTCTATCCTATTTGCTGTCTACAGCACAGCAGGAGTAGTTTACCACAAAAAAAGTAAGTTTTCTTCTAGTGGAAAGCTTCGGATTTTTTTATTAAATTTAGATATAGCTCATTTTATTTTCACACTGGATTAATTGTCAGAAATGATGATGAAGGGACATCTTTCATGCAAGTTCTGATAATTCAGAACCAAATGATGTGGTAATCACAAGTAAGTTACCTTAATAAACCAGAAGAACGGCACATTATGAAAATACAACTACCACATTAATTCTACTACTGACAAAAAAAAAAAAAAAGCAAGCTGGTATAAACTGAAAATAATGGATTCTGGCATTCACATTTACAGGCCTGAAGCATCTCTTCAGGTGTGCTGTAGAAGCAAAGCAGTGAAAGGCTACTGAAGGATAACAGCATTCTTAATTGACGGTTTATTTCAAGGTAAAGGTTTGCCTTTGTTATTAAAGGAAAAAAAGAGGCATGTTACAGTGCAGACACAGTTAACAAACATTAAAAAACCTTTCAGTTTTCAGATGAAAGCAGCGTACTATCTGAAACTTCTGGGGGAGCACTCAAACTAGCAATGTTTCAAATACACTCCAGCACCCATCTAACATTGCTCAAATCCCCAGTTCTTGCAATGTGATTATTCATATTGGAACTATCTTGGATTTAAACCATGATTCATGCTTCAGCAGGAGACAGGGACCTACACCGTTCAAAAACACTTTTAAGTGGCATTTGATAACCATCGATTAACTTAAGAATTTATTGAGGGGTCACAATACAGTCTAACGTTCATGTCTTTGAACCAGCTTTTTGGAACAAACATGCATTTCTTTCTCCCCAACTCTAGGGGAGTTTATCACTTAATCTACTGAATCAGGGGGTTGAACACTCTTCTTAGAGGTGTACTCACTAAATACTGCTCAACAGCTGAAGTTACCTTGCTACTGCAGGACTTGAGCCCAAACACTTCTATTACATTTCAAACGAACTGATTAAGAGCTTGTTATTACGCCTATTAAGCAAGGTTTCATCATGTTGTTATTCTTAAAGTCTTATGGTTAAGATGAACTTTTGCCTTATACTGAATTCGCTTTGTTTCTCTGGGAAGAAGTCACATCTCTCTTTAGGTTGGAGTCATCGAGAAAACTGAAAAACATCCGCAAGAGGCAGCAAACCACAGAGGCACACAGCCCCGTGAGGGGAACGCGATCCAACTTTTAAAAATCCGATTAGCTACGACAAATAGAAGCAACACCAGTGCTATCTATGCATCGCACTAAACCCCTCCGCAGCCGCGGCTGGAAGCAGGAACACGGCCGAAACACGCAGACCCCCAGATCAGACAGCGCCCCGGCTGCGGCCAGCTGCAGGTGGGCGCGCAGCCCCCGCCCGGCCCCTCAGAACATTCAGCGTAAAGCCTGCGGGGGGGGCGGCGGGGCGCTACGTGTCACCGCGCGGCCCTCGCTTCCCTCAGCGCAACACGGCCGGGCCCCGTGCACGCCGCCTCCGTGCCCGCCGCCCTGAGTCTCCCAGATGGGCACCCCTGAGGCGGACACAGGCCGGCGCCCCCCGCCCCGCTCGCCCCATCGCACCTCACCTCACGCCCGGAGAGCCCCTCACAGGCCGGCGGCCGCCCCCACGCCCCCGCCAACCGCCGCGCCCGCCCAGCCGGCGTTTGAAAAGCGCAGCCCGGCAGAGGTGGCGGCCCCGGCGCCGCCCGCACGCCCCGCCCGCTCCGGCGGCGGGCAGCCAATCCGAGCCCGGCGGGGCCGGCCGTCTCTGCGGCGATTGGTGAGGCGCCGCCCGCCCCGGGCCGGGGAGAGCCCCCGCGCCGCTGAGGCGGCCGGGCTGAGGCGGCCGGGCTGAGAGTCCCATCCCTCTCAGAACCTGCTCGGCTCCCCTGACAGCGGGGGGGGGCGGGGGGGGGGGGGGGGGGGAGCTAAACCGTGTTAACTCAGGGGTTCAAAGACCCGGTCTGAGCACATAAAGTAGTCCTAAACGCGCCTCAGCAATAAGCTGAATTTAGAGATCTGAAATAGCTGCCACTGGCTTGTCAAATTGATTTCCTCTGAGAAGCAGTCCAAGCAGCTGCCCCAGAAACGTGCAGACATCGATTTTATAATAAATGTGCCATGAAGGCAGTAATAGTAATGCAGCATAAGAATTTATGAGCTATAAATTTAATTTTAGCAGTGCACTATCAGAGCTACTGGATTAATACTGTATGCTATGACTCCACCAGAGCAAGGGGTAATCGCTGTGTGCTTGGAGTGTACAGTGCCTAAGTCATGCTGCCACAGCAATGGCTAGATTCAGACTGAAGTAACATAAATAAAGATGAGATACACAAGCTGGGAAAATTGAAAGCATTTTCGAAGACTTTGGAATATGTTATACCACACAGCTGAAATGATAAGATTTATCTACTAAGAGCAAAAGCTGCTTAACTAGCAGTTCACTTGAGCAGCCCTAGCGTAACTCCCGTTCACTTGACCTTCCATCTAAGTTTTTCGCATTTTGCACTATGGAAGTTTTTGACAAAGAAGTCTAATATCTTTTTTTCTGTCCTACAGAGCTCTACCATCCCTGCAAAGTTCCAGACCATACCATTTTCTTCATTATAACACGATTTCAAGTAGACTTGCCAAATAGAATAAAAATACATGTAGAAAAGATTGGTTTTGTTGAGAAGCATTCTTTGTGTGGTATGAAAGGCAGCATTCTGAACATACCGAATGATCCACAAGAGGAAAATTAAATTCTGACTGCAATTAAGATGCTTTAGGTTATTATAGCACTTGGTGCCAAAAAGTAAATGACAGTGCTTTTGTTTGTCTCCTTAGCTGTTTGTTTGTCATTACCGATCCTTGCAAGGCCAGGAACTGCTCTACTCTCCCCTTCAGTCCTAAAAACCAAATAAATACTAAAAACACTTTGTGACAGGGACATGTTATTGTAGTCTTAGTTATCTGTTTATATAATGTCACAGAAATGTGTGGCACTTAGAGAAGGGTATAATTAGCAGGACTCCACCCTGAGGACTTTGGAATTTTAATTAGATACAATACCACAGCGAATGACAAAGGGTGGAGAAGGGAGAATGGTAAGGTGAAGGCTAAGCAGCACAGGTTCATGAGCTATGCTTATTACTAATGTGTGCATCTGGTCATTAATTGATATTTTTTAATTATCCCAAATGTATTAGCTTCATGATTCCCATTCTTAACACATTCTTCTTTTGCATTCCTTAATTATCTATCCATTACAAAGTTGGCTTTTTAAAGTCTTTGGAGACATTTGTGGAAAGAACTACTTACTCTTGGTCCATTTTTCATTTGGTAAGGCCATGACATACAGCTTATATAGTTCAGAGCCATAGGTCATTTAGGAAACTAACTGTTGGGAAAAAGCCTGGTTCCCTCAAGAAGTGCTGATTTCAACTGAGACCTGTCATGTCCAACCTGATTTGGACCAAACAGACAGCAAGCTACCCTCTTCAGCAAGTAACTTTTTTGCTGGATTGGAAGACAAGTGGACAACGTTAAGTCACATAGATGGAAGCTGCGAATGTCTGAGCCTTCTCTAACTTGTTTGTAATAGCTTCTTTAACAAGACATCGACAAGGCAATACCCTGATCTGTAGCACAAGGAAGGCCTCAAAAACCATGAGGCAAAAGATTAATTTAATAACCAAGCCATTCCACAGGGCAGTACATGCTTAAGTAATGCAACGACAATGTGAAACCTTACCTGAGCACCTTCAGTGTCATGAAATTCCAAAGTCACGGGAAAAGATCCATGTCTTCTACACGTTGCCTCTGCTACTTGCAACCTTCAAGCATCAGCAGCAAATCTGCCTGCAGAGTGGGTGATCATTGCTGTGCGAAGTACCCGTGGTTGTTTGCTTGGCAGAAGAGCATGGAGTTGGCAGGCCAGAACACCACATAGGGCAGGCAAGCCAAAAAATGTGCTGATTCTGTGACTCTCAGATTATAGCATAAAGCTGCCTGTCTTAGGGGTGGTACTCCTGTAGTTAACCAACACTGAATGGTGTTTCTTTCTGTGAGGATAAAATAATCAAAAACAAAAACAACCAAACCATACAACAAAACCCACTACCCTATCGAGATTATCCACATCCCAAACATCTACAAGAGCACCATTAGCTGGAGCAACTTCACTGATCCCAAATGCCCAACTAAAATATGAAATGCTCAAACCACAGAAGGACATTTTGCAACAGGCCCCACAGGATCAGCATGCTATCTCCTGCTATATCTGCAGTGGTCAGTTCTGGAAATGACCCAATCATTGAAAACGAACACTCCCCCATCCAATAAGCATTATCATGACTGTATTCAATACAGGTCATTTACAGATTTTCTGTATCAAAATCTCTGCAAGAATGCCACCACATTTGCACATAGGAAATGAGTACCAAAAGGCAAAGTCTCTGTATTTCACCAACGCTCAGCAGAATTGCCTCAGTGTCACGTGGCACAAGATCTATGCAAGCACCATTCTTCACACTGAGAGAAAAATGTGCAACTGTTTGATACATGGCATCAGGTATCAATGATCTGGAGAAAACTGTCTTACGAACCTAGAATTGAGAAGTACAACAGAGAACTGGGACAGAAAGGTTCTCAAAGCCTCTCCTCCACCCCACAGCAGCTCCCCTTTTATGATTTAGGCTAGCTTCCACTTCATTTCCACTAGCAGCAAGATACTGCAAAATTACAGTCTAGGAAAGTTTAAAATAATAGAAATATACTTGAATATTGGATTCTAAAAAGAGTCATGAAAACTGTAACAAAGGAGAGGTGACAACTTGCCCTTCAAGAACAAAGGCCTATTTGCCACCGCGCCTCGGTGGCCGAACCCTCACCCAAGTACTGAATAAAGACCAGTATCGCTCACTAGCCAGTATAATTTGTTACCAAAGTAAGAAGTCGTCTTTAGTGGGAGGCACTGACTTTTGTGAAAGACAGAAAAATATCTTTTTCCCTAAAGATATTTTCCTATGAAAATACAATGTTTTCCTGTGTTCATCCACTGTCAGAAAACACATCGCTGCTCATTCTGATACTCCAGACAAAAGCAGAGCTTTTCATGAAGCCTGGGCCTCTCCAACGTCTTGACCGTAGTCTGCTGCTTTGCTGAATGTATATGATAGCCTTTGTTTCAAATGTTCTTGTTCAAATTCTGTGGCATATGCTTGGAGAATCCTTACTTTTTCTGCTACAAATGATGAGTTGTAACACACCAGGCTCCTTGGGCCGCCAGAAGTCCCTTAGAAAAGGCGATGTAAGAAAAACTATCCTGTGGTTTCTCTACAAGTCTTAAACTGATGCAAAGGACACAGAATGACACAGAAGTGAGAGGCACTCATTTAAACACTGTTATGACATATTCAGAGGCACAATAAAAGAATTGATTTCTAAAGTGGATTTTGTAAGAAGATTTATTTTAATTAAGTGATTTCATGATGAAACATGGTCTTAAACAAAATAGAGATCAGTACGAAAATAAAATTATACACAGAAAAATCTTTTCCCCAATTGTTTTTGAATAACAGGAAATACAACACAGCAGTCCTGTATTCAACTGAGTAGATAATTATGTGAATGTGTGAGCAGTCAAACATTACAGTACAATCCTTGAAGCCAGGCACAACAAAATGCCCGTCAAACACTCAACACATTTCATATCTGCTCTCTCTGCCTCAAAGAAAAAAAGTGAAATGTGATGCAATGTAAACGGAGAAAAGGACATACACCATCTTAATGCTTGAAGCACATTTTCCCCATTTAGTGTTTTGTGAAAGACATATACCAAATTCAGATGAAACAAATTAGCTTGTAGAAAGATAGAAAAACTTGGTATTGTATTTGATATATAGTCTTGTGAACACTTAACTGAAACATATGGAAAGGATTAAAAAATACACCACGTGTTCTACTTAAAGCTTAGAAATAAATATGCACTCTATATTCTCAGTGCCTGAAATTCTTTAAAAACAAATAACTTGGTATAAAATTATATCAAGTAATTGTCAAAAATGAGGGAGATGCACCTATATACCTGTTAGATTCTGGATGCCTGCATCCCCACTACAAAAACTTGTAAAACTTTATGCACTTTCAAACATGCTGAATAACCCAAACCGTAGCCTAGCAAGGGCAAGAATACTGAGTGACCTGGGGGAGCCAGTACTCTACACCACATTCCTCAAGACCTTATTTTCTCCAAAGTATTCCCCTTCCATACTGTACCAAGCCTTACAAGTGTAAATGTTCAATCACGTATACAAAAAGCAGCCTTGCTGATCAGGATTTGTGGATGCCCTCAAGGCTATTTCATTCCAAGGAAAAACAGAGTACAAAGAAAAAGCATCCTCCTAAGATGATACACGTACTTAATATTATTATAATTCGTCTTCCTCCCTGCAATGCTGATAATAAACAGCAGTCTCCTGAGTGTTGCAGACTCATTGCGGAAAAATGTCCTGCTCTATGGAAATATTGAACCATTATGGTCCAACACACTAAATGTCTTCTAGTTTAGGACTTAAGTTTACATGAAACTCTTCCCACCTCAGTTACCATGCTGAAGAAGAAAACTTGCAAGGAATTCTTCTTTTGACTTTTATACCAGACTCGGATATCCAATAGCCTTGGCTTTTAGGTAAAGAACCAGGTCAGCTTTTAGGTAGAGGCCCAGGTCTTGAAATTCTTCCTGTCCTCTTACTTGATACTTTTTCTGACAATGTCACTAGAGTGTGAATGAACTCAAGACTTGCATCGGCTTGGCCAAAGCTAACAAGATAATTGAGAATAGTTTTATTATCTTAAATAACCTTTAGAAACTTCACATCAATCCCAGAATGACAAAAAACTCTTTGTGGAAATTCATAGCTCTTACACAACCATAACACAAAACTCAAACATTAAAAAACAAACAAACAACCCCCCCCCCCTACATTTTCACACAGCTAAATGTTGGGGGTTTGGCCCATCACATTTAAAATGGAAGTCCTCCTAAGTAGTGATGATTTAACTTTTTAACAGATACTATTTCTCTTACCAAATGCAGCTAGTAGTAAATACAATAATTATTTGTAAAACCAGGTAAAAAGGACTTCCAGACACGACCCTTATTTAGAAGCTTTCATTTTCCTGAGCGCAGTCTAATAAATAAATAAATAAATAAATAAATAAAAGGTAAAACAAGAAATAAAAACAGAAAACCGTTTTCAGATTGTGTGCTTTAGATTTTCAAAACCTGAAATAATTAGCCAAAACATGTCTTCCAGTGGTAGTAACAGTAATCTATTTCAGGATAAATAGTCATTTTTTCTTGGTACATTATCATAGCCTAATTTTCAAGCTAAAAGTATCTCCTTTTGTACATCCAGTGGTCAGCACAGCTCACTGCCCCACTAGCTATTTCCAAGCCCAGTCCTTTTCGTGTCCCTACTCTTTCAGTCTTGTCTCCACTCCAGCACTGTTCCACGGCTCCATTTCGATGTTGTAGAACTGCCATATCTCATCATTACAGCACCCACAATTACATTCCTTCCTTTGCACTATTTATGAGGCGTCAAAGATGTATTTGCTTATTCATACAGTAGTCTCAGCTCCAATGTCTGACTACAGTCAGCATGACCATCAAATATGATGTCTCAGAAAAGTATTTTTTCATTGGCCAGATTTCTATTGTTAGATAAATACTCTTAACTATAAAAAAAATGTAATTCTCCTGATTTAACATGAGAGCTTTTGAATAGTCAATAGAATATGCGAGGAGCTGCTTGTACTGCAACTAACAGGCAATGGAGATGTGAAATACCCTTTGGAAGAAACCAGTTGAAGGGCTGTATGACAAAGCCTCCATCTGTGGAAGGCACAGAGCTCCCTACAAAAACAATTCCCCCTCTGCTGTCATCTCTGGATCCACGCACATCTGCGTCCCTGCGAGGGCTCGTGCCTCCAGCCAACAGCCTGAAGCAGCTTTCAAGAATTGGATGATTCTGTCAACAGAAAATATCACAGGAAAAATC
This sequence comes from Oxyura jamaicensis, assembly GCF_011077185.1. NCBI lineage: Eukaryota > Metazoa > Chordata > Aves > Anseriformes > Anatidae > Oxyura > Oxyura jamaicensis. The sequence continues at coordinate 1,839,817 of NC_048899.1, read as the reverse complement.
CGCTGCCTCGCTATGAACTTGGCAAAACTGAAGTCAAAGCACATTTGACCCTTGGGTACCTAATCACATGCCCGGTTTCCAAAAAGCATCTGGTACTATTGGGTTAAGAGATCTTTTTTCTTCAACTGTTCACAGTGTGAGAGGAACTACAGTCCCATCGACTCTTTGTACTGAAGGGAGCTGGCTGTCATTGCAAAGGAGACCAGTTTAATTCATGATGGAAAAGATAAATACCACCACAATCTCACTCTGATACTATAGTTACAGTCAGTGTAGGCCATCAGCATTTGTCTCCAGGTGATTGCAGGATTACGTGCAATTAAAAAGGAGAGGACGGCCAGCCTTTGGAAGGCAGCCCAGCATAAGGGAGACCAGAGCCCTATGGAGTTTTGTAGGTCTCTATGTTTAAAAACTGATTATATTGATGTCAGCACAAAACTATGTTGAATTAGTGGAACAATATACCTCCTGAGTGCTTAGTGAAAACCCTCTAAGACAGACAGAGCCTTTTCTAGTAGGGGCCGAAGGAGAAGTTTCTAGAAGTTAAAAACAAACAAACACAAACTGGAAAAACAACAAAAATACTACAATTTTCATTACTCGGATTTTTTTTTTTTTTTTAAAGGAATCTGGGATTGGAAGAAACAGCTTGGCTTCCTTTCACATTCACCATGAATTTAAGAGAATTGTCAGAAGGCATCTACAATTATGTTTGTTCTTTACAGGTTACATTTGCAATGTAATCTGACTGCACTTGGTACATAAAGGAATCGAGTTCAAAATTCCAATTATCAATTTAGAAGGGGGCTGATTAATGAGTGTAGTAAATATTTCCCAATAGCCCTCAGGAAATACTGTAATTGCATTCTGAATACACACAGATACTACCATGGGTTGTAGCCTTTTAGAGGAGTCCTTGACTGTCATCCTTTTACCTACAGCCAGCAGTCCTTCTAAGCAGTGACAAAACGGTGTGTATGTCACTGATTTTAATCACAACTCTAAAATTAACCATGAGTTTACCTTACAATACCTATGGCATAACGTCACTGAGCAAAATCTGTAAATTAGAGCCCTAAATGAAGTTTAAGCCTGAACAATACTTTTCTTTCCAGTAAAACTATTTTAGAAAATACTAGAAATGCTTCAATAAAAACCTTTTCATAGCAATTAATGTTTGAAATATTAGACATCTACTGCATTTGCACCAGTCTGAAACCAAACAGAAGCACTGTGAAGTTAATGGCCTACATGCAACAAGCAAACCAACACACACTGTGAAAATTGTGTGTTTATATGGCCAGCTTTATAATTTTGCATATTAGTAGCAAAAATGGGTTGTAAAAAGGCTTTTAACCTTAATGGATTTACAATGAAGTTCTCTCCCCCCCTACTACTTACCTAACATATATTTATTTTCCCTGAAAGCAAGGAATTTCAAATTCAATGCTTTATGCTTTTTTTATTGTAAAATATTTAAGTAAAAGGTTAGACTAGTCCAACAGCAGCCACTGTGACTATGCTAATGAAGTTGTAAATCGGTGAGCTAATCAGCCCCTAATACTTCTGCAGTTCTGTTTCAGACTGCATAGTAAAGCCAAAATGCAAACCGTTTGAGAAGCCACGTTTGAGTAATTATTCTGAAATCTTGCTTAGAGTTCAGTTTGCTTTCCCAGGGAGGAAGGGATGAGAAGGGAAAATAGCAGTGATGGTTGAGCATTAATACTGCAAGGTTAACATTAACACTCTTATGGTTCAGTTTGTAAATATGACTGGAGACCGTCCTTACTGCCCAATTCCCATTAGTGCTAACAGGAATAGATTAGTTCTCCGCTTAAAATCAGTGGCAAGAAAATGTAACTGCGAGTATAATTTAATACAAGGAAGTTTCAATCACTAAAAAGAATTACCTTTATGCCATGGGAAATGACCTTACACAGGCTATTCAAACACAGCTACCAGGGATTCCCCTTCTGTGCACAGGAATTCCTTCATTCCAGAGACAGGGTGCTTGCACACATCTCCAGAAACCTCTGCAGATAGCACTGGAGTAACTTTACATCTGCAATTAATTCTGCTGAGATTGGGGCCAGCAACCAGATGACACCAGTGCTAATGCTTCAGAAGGAAGCCTTTTTTTTTTTTAAAAAAAAAACTTTTAAAAAGGATTAAAAAGACATAGGAAACCACAAAACTGCTTTCTTTCCTATAATTTGAAACTGAGCAAACTGCCAGTCCACTGCCAGTTTATCTCATGCCAGAAACTTCATCTGATGTGCTGCCAGCATGCTGATGCCTCGATTTGCAGTTTCCCTAAAGATTACGTATATTCACTAAGGTTAACAGCTTTAATGTGGAGTTCATGGTGTGCCCAGCACACCTGCATACGCAGACAGGTTTCATCCTGGATGCTCTCTAAGTATTATTAACACCTTCTTATGGTAAGTTTACAACATGAACAACAAAAACTATTTTTAAAAGCAAGGAAAGGGGTAAATATTTGATGAATACCAAGGAAAACAGCAGGTAGAGAGTGGGGGAAAATCATAGCATCATAGAATATCCTGAGTTGGAAGGGTCCCGTCCCTTTGATTAGAATTGTGTTAAATGGGATTTTATTTTGGATTGAAAGAATACCTACACAAGATAACCTGCAAAGTGCTGCTGAAGGTGTTACAAAGGTAACAGACAGCCATCTCCCACCTGCTGCGGGTGAAAACACTGCTACAGTAGGCATGCTGGCTTGCAGCTTTTGAATGGGTAACTGCTTGCTCCAGTAGGCACCACACTGGATAAAGTCAGTGATGACAAGCTTTCCTGGTGTGTTTAGGAGTGTTGTGGTTCAGCTGACTGTTGGTATGCCTGGGGGTGCTGAGACCTGGCACAGGAGCACCGTGGGAAGAGGTGGGCATGGTTCCTGGGGTGCTGGGCATCACGTGGTGTGCAAGGACCTGCTGGCTGCTTTTTGGCTAGCAGTGCCTGGCTCGGTTTCCTGGCAGAGCAGGAAACATGGGCACCTCACTTCAACTCTGCGGGTGCTTCCCCAACCAGACTTTGTCTGATGGAGATGCTGTAGGTGAAGTTAGTACAAGCTGTCATCCCATTGTAGCCGAAGGGAATCTTTTGTCTACTTCTTGAAGACTAGCTTTTTTCCCTCCTAAGTGGAAAGCTCCTTAGCACTGTCTGGAAAATCTCTGAGGAAGTACAGAGCTTTTGGAAATGCGTCTTCATCTTTCTCTATTCTGGCCCCTTGTGCCTGCCGCAGTGTGACATAAGCTAAAGCGCTATGGTTGCTGATTGCATCCTCAGGACACAAAAGTTGGCTATCACTTGGGATGTGTTCAATGGGAAAGGCTTCCCACACTGAGGAGAGAATATTCCACTCCACTGGTATGAAAAAGGTCAGGCTTCCTTTTCTATACACCCTCCCTGCTTATCTCTTCAGAGCAACAGCACTGCCTATATAATCACTGAGAGCCAGCCACGTGCTCGAGGCAGCACAGGTAGCTGTGTCTGAGCAGCTAGCTCTTCATCACTTTCAAATACGATTTCTTGAGAGTCCTCCAGGTGATGTTGGCAGCAAAAGGAGCAAGAAGCGGCTTCTCAGTCTCTCTGGATCCTAACGCTACATGGATTCCAGACTTCTTTTGACAGCTGACCCGCTGTTGATCTTATCACATCTTTACAGAATACTGGATCACCGTGACTGATTTCAATTATTTATGTATTCATAAACACAGAACAAATAGGTGTAGTAAATATATTTAAATAAAAACTGACAAGATGCATTTATTCTTCTTGATTTGTACAAAAGCATAACTTAAAGGCAGACTAGTATAAACTTACTTTGTGCCAAATATTTAAACTTTTCATTCCAAAGAGTTTCTGGTTCAAAAATCGTAGATACAGTTTCCACATGGGAGATCTCCTTTTTAGACCACAGATAACACAGGAGTGTAAAATCAAAATTCTACAGTCCTTCAACCAAGCAAAAGTTGCACTCTGATTTGAGTGCCTGAGTTTTAGCTACTCAGTGAATGGATCATATGAAACATGAGCCATGCTGGAGTGACCTGATGAAAAGTCAGTTTGCCTACTGCTCACTCATCCTTGTTCTGAAAAAAGGTGTGCATTAGCATCTGTGACGTGCAATTTTAGCAAAGACTGGTAAATATATGTGTAAAAATAGGGAGATGTTTGGATTTTTCTTTGCTACTTCATGCCAGCCAGAAGTAGAGCAGGAAAACCTACGTTACTTAGGTAACAGAGTCCCAGATGTCATGCAGAAGTTCAATTATTCCTGACATCAAAGAATGCTTTCACTCCGATTTTGCAAGTGAGGTTTCCTTTGCACAGGTAACACTTGCTCAGGAAGACTGAAGGGTTTCCTCAGTCTTTGCAGCCACCACCACAGCTGCACCTGCCTTCCAACTTGGAGGGTGGAATGGCAGTCTTTGCTGACAACACCTCCACTGATATTCACCTCCATAGGAAAAACACTCCCACAGGAACGAGTAGTATACCTCCCTGAGATGCCCTTTCAAGAGTCTCCAAAATGAGAACATTAAGTTTACTTCAGAGGCTACTGTTCCCACGAAACAGGGCATGCTGTGCTTCAGTGCTACCAAGAAGACTAGCGCAAAGCTAGATTGATGTTCTTGCCGTCCAGTATCCACGTGCAACTTCCTGGAATTTAAAACATGTGGACGCACTGCGTTGCAGCAGCTGTACAAGAAAGAGTGCTCAGCCGCGTTTGTGTTCCACAAGACCATCTAGAGGAAAGTACCAAAAATAGATGCAAGCAAGCCGTGTGTATTTCAGCAAAATTAAGCATGAGGAAATTTGTGTCCATGCAATGTTTGATATGCCATAAAAATTCTTTCAAATAACATTTTATAAGAAAACTATTTATCAGTGAAAAGGCAAGACACAATGAACACTTTACATCTTGTAGGAGTTCATTGATATGAACAGCGGCATTATGACCAGCGACTCACCTTAGAGTAGGTTACTCATAGATTTCCAAATGAGCTAGTGTTTCATGGTGCTATACAAATAAAAAGTTGTGGGGAGCATATGAAATATCTGTATTAAACTCCACTGCATTAAGTTATCCAATGCATGAAAAATGATCCAGATGCATTTAAAATAAATGCATATTACGATATCACATATAGCATTATAAAATTATTACTTATGTGCACAGTCCTGATATGCACCGTGAAGAAAGCCTGGTTCCTAAGCGTTTTTATAGATACTTGATAGTGATACAGTTTGCTGTCAGTCAGATCATAACGTCCTATCAACTTTGGTACATACAGTGCAAAATATTCTTGGGAGTTTTTTACTCTTATAAAAATAAAAGGCTTCTTTTTTTTTTTCTTTGATAGTGCTCAAAGAATAAACACTAGAAGAATGTCTGTTCAAGCATGGAAAGTGACAAAAACAGAAAGAGCATTTTAGTTTGTTTCCTGTGTACACTCTAAGAAACGTAATACAATGAACCTATAAAAATAAACAGAAGTCACTGTGTTAGGATTTTTTTTTCCTGATATGCTGCGATAAATTGCTAGTTTCTTCTTAAAATAGTTTCCATGCAGTACAAACCATAAAATCAGTCTGATTTTATGAAGTTATTAAGTTCATTAAACAGCTCATCTTTTGTCATATACAGCACTGGCAAACACATTTCCACAAACCTCCTTAATGCAAGCCATTGTCGTTGCATCCTTTCTTACTGACTTTCCTTCCAATTCACTTCTGTCACAGGAACTTGAATTCTATGGTGCACACCATGCAGGCACTCGTAGTCTTAGGTATAGCAAGTACTGAATATGCTGTTATAACATATGGCATAAAGTAATGTACCTTCATGAATAGTCTTAAAAAAAAAAAAAAGTATATTGTATGATTTTTCGCTAATTTACTGAGTAGGTGGGGGCCTGAATGATTTCACATTTTGACTTGAATTTTCTTTTCAGCAAATCTGGTGAAATCCAGTTTTCAGGTACATGTCAATTTTGGTCAGGTTGATCACAACACGGGATCACACATTTCTTGTTTGCTCAGAAAATAAAACATAACAAGTTTGGCCGACCTGAAAAAAGTGTGGATTGCAAGACTTGTTTTTCCCTGCACTTCAGGCACACTCTAGATGCACTGCAGAGAATTCTGCCACTATCACAACGCTTTATAATTGCTTCGTAAGCTCTTTCATGGAACCTCATTATTTGAATTGCATCATAAAACATTTTTCCTCTAGGAAATCCAATACAAACGTTCATTCATTCTTTGAGAAGGCAGATCCACAAAAGTCCAAAGAGCTGGGCACTGTGGTTTGCGCATCACTCAAGTCCAAAAGTACTTGTCTCTTCAACTGCTGTCAACAGTTTTTCATATAGCATAGAGAATGATGGATAAGGGGGAAGGTCCAGACGATTGAAACAAGTGTGAGCCCTGAGGGGAAATAAAGAGGAGGTAGAGAAGTACATTATTTAAAAAGTTCAAAAGAAAATATGCAGACTGATACGTGCATGCATACAGATGGCCAGATAGCATTCTTTCAGAAGACTCTTCTGTCAAATGATGTTTTCCAACTGAACAAGTAGTAAAGTTTAATGTACTTTTTTCTAATTAAAATAACCAGTAAGGAGCATTTATGAAGGCCTTTAGAAACACAATGACAGCTCAGGAGGCATGGGACAAATTTTATCCATTAAATGTGCAGGAGAAGAGAATGATATAACATGGTACAAATCAAGCAGTCTGTTCTGAAACCTTGGCTTTAAATGGATCTTAGGAGAAGTAATTTATTTTTCTGTATTGATGATATTTGAATACTGTATTTGTGATCATAAACGGTCCATTTCAGTATGATGAATATGCTTAAGTTATTAGATCTAATGAAAGAATAAGAAATATGCAAGATATACAAGGAAACAATCCTGTAGTAATAAAGAACAGACAAACTGGATGCTCTTGTACGTTTCCTCAGCACACAGATCATGTTGCTGGGAAGTTACTGCTTGTGCTGATTTACACTATCTGTGTATCTGGCCCTGCAAGTCGACGACCTTTAGAATACTGCTTTTTGTAATTACACAAAACTATGCAAGCAGCTATAACATACCATCCTGTTTTCTGAAGAGGAAAACCACGTGGTTTATTTCTCAGTTTCCAAAGTCCATCTGCCTCAGTTTTCCGAGGCTTTGAACTGACTCTTGAAACCTCTTCCAGGGAATGAAAAGGGAGAGGACTAAAGTTTCTTCTTTTAGTAGAATGAGTGTCCTTGCCTGGCTTCACTGTAGGCTAAGGAAAATACTTTCTACAGCACCAGAGTAGATGAGCCTGCTCTACTGAAATAGATAGAGCTTTTAATGTGGTATGTTCTTGAGGAAGAAATGATGGGAAGGAATGCTGGAGGAAGTATCTTTCCCACTTTGAAGATTTATACTAAAAATTGAATTTTGCACCCCTAAATACAGTATGCTTGAAAGTACACCTGCAGTATATACTATATAGTGGAGAGAGCATTTCCCCAGCCTGTACTCCAGGAGCCTGATAAAAATTCTTCCACTCTGCCACCCCACTAAGGCTCTTGAAGGAAAGCTTTCTCTGTACTTCTGTTTTGCTTTTCCAAAATTCTGACAAAGTAACAGAGTAAACCATTATTCCCTTCATTATTATTGTGATGATGATTTAAATAGAAATTTCCACTTAGGAGAAAGAGGCTGATTTAGGCCCAGCAGCAAATGGGCCACTGGAGTACAGTGTCTGGAAGGGCTCAGTGGCTGCTCGGGTTCAGTGAAGACTGTGGAAGAGTCTTAGGCAATTCACAGCCTAACCACATGCTTCTGCTGCTTGGGGCTGACAACCACTCATTAGAAGTATGGATCATGCTGTGTGGGCTGTAAAACCACAACTTATAAAAGACACAGTATATAATTAGTGAGGGATTCATTACAAGCTGGTTTAATAGTAATTTGGCATATTATTTACGTTTATTAAGAGAATTGAGTTTTATCTTAATTTTGAGGGCAATTTTAAAAACATAATCACCTGCTTTGGAAAACCAAGTCATTAAAAAAGACAAAAACTTAAGATCTTGGTCTACTTAGAGAATGTATGCCTTTCTCACCCTCACAAGAAAAGCCTCCAGGAGGAAAGGTTTTTCTTCTCTGGACAGCATTTTCCCATTCCAACATACCAAATCATGTGGACACTAATTGTTCATCTTCTTGGACTCACATTTGATGACATAAGGAAAAATACCTTGGTCCCTGAAGTCTAAATTTCCAGTTAATCTCCACTTCATTACATTTTGAACAGTATTACAGCAGTAAAATAGAGTAACTTAGGGTAAAGTCCAGCAGCAAGATGCATGCTATTTGCATGTGAATCATTGCATGCGTTACCTTTAGCTCCTATCTGTACAGCAATGAAAGCTACCTGGAGCACAACCAACTTCTCAGCACAAGGAAGTGAACTGAAAGAATAACAGTCCCCCTGTTGATTTAGTCTGATATACAACACAATGTGAAAGAAAGGAATAGAAGTGGCATCAGGGATAGCAATAGTTAAGCCAAACTCATAAAAATCAACCTTTTCAGGGCCTTTCACAGGCTACTGACTTACTACTGTAAAAGACAGTGATATCCGCTAAGCAACCTGATGTGGCTCACAGAAATCTCACTATTTTGATTCAGCACAACTGATTACAGAGTAATCAGGACAGTGTAAACTCCATAAATATCAAATCAGTATCTTTGTGTGTATATTCAGAGACATTTAAACCACAAACACAAACCTACGTAACTATTAGTTGCCTTCTGTGCCTCAAAATTAGGAAGAAGAAATAGGGACAGGTGTTTTTGTGTGTTTTTAAGCTGCGCAACAGTTATTTTAGAAACAGGAAAAAAAAAAAATCCACTGTCTTGTTGAATCCTAGCTTTTGCCACACTCATGCCAAGCATTACCAGATTTTACAAGCACTCCCACTGAAACTAAAAGAGCAATTTACAAACTGTAATGCTGCCACAAATGAGTGATGGTGCCTGAACACAAATGCTTTAGTTATCTGAGAATCAGCAAGAGTCAAAGAGTCCTAGGGCAGCGTTCTCATCAGATCCAGCAATGTGTTTACACACAGGGCTGATTTGGAAAACTGAAAGTTTGCTATTCAGGATCACTACTTGGTGTTTGCCTTGAAGCTGGTGAGACTCGGGCTAAAGCTAGACTGTACACAGGAACTAGATATTTAAAAATGCAAATACAGCTTTCTGCCTAGGGCTTAGTCCATTTACGTGTAAACGTGGAAGATCAGTTATTTTTTATGAGGTCGAAGTTCCACATATGAATGCCAGGAATTGCCAGCTCACAACTGTAGATGTTTCTCATACACAGTTGTTTATTTTAACAAGCACTGTAGCATTGGATTACTTGAGCTTTCACATTTGTGAAAGCATGTTAAAAGCTATCTGCAGAGACAGAAATCAAATGTTTCCTAAGCAGAGGAATAATAAATTAAAACTGAAGTGCATGATTCTCCTAAATGCGAAGAGCTGGCATTTCCCTCTTACTTGCTGAACTGAATGGTAGTTTATATTCTCTACACATTTCTCCATGTTGCTCTACAAGAAGTAGTTTTATTCTGCAGTTTATGACAATCAGGGCTCTGCACAATCTTTTCAGAGGACATTCTGAGCATCCTGTTCAGGCATGTCCTGACCTTTTCCACACTGCACGCTGTGCTTGTTAGCACCAGGAATTTCAGTATTAGAGAACATACAGATAGGCTCCCGCAATCCACTTTCTTACTTAAAACAAATGATTAGATTTGGGTCAGAAATAATTGAAAAAGAAAGTCAAAGCTTTTTCTTTTTTAAACAGGATCAAAACTCGCCCATAAGTCATTCATAACAAAGTCAGCTTATCTGACTACAAGGTATCATTAAGCCTCTGACATGTATTCGAGTATTTAGTTTGAAGTACCCATTTCCAGCATTTGCTTATCTTGTACTATAACGTGGCAAGATGGCTTTGTTTACAGGCTACCTGCCATGTCTGTGGATTTCACACTGTTTCTGTTACTTTGGCTTTCTCAGCGCACTTCAAATGGCAGCCTGCAGGCCAGAGAGAACCCAAGAGATGTCCCTGCCTCTGACATTAAGCTGGAGAAAGCAGCTAAGGGTTGCTGGTCAGAGAAAACTCTCTGTGTGTTGGACACCCATTTTGTGCCTAAAACTAGACTCTGAATGCAAGTTATTCCTGAGGAATCTGTTTAGGAGGAATGGGCTTAGATTTAGGTTGAATCTCCTCCATGGATCACTCCAGCCAAAGCTACTACCACAAGTTACAAGCAGCAGACTAAAAGCTGAGATGTGGCTAATCAGTTAGTTCACCTACATTTTACATGTTAACTGTATTTCTAACAGCTGTTAACTCATTCTAGTGACTGCAGAATTCCAGAATTGGATGAAAGGGAAACTTCCAGAAACATATCAGCTTCCTCACAATATGGAAAAGGCTAGAACCTGCAATTTTATTTATTTATTTATTGTCAATGAAGTGTTCGTGTTAGAAGGGGTTTCTTGTATCACTCAAACATCATTATTCTAGTCCTGGTATTGTTACCATTAAGCTTTGAAAACAACGCTCTTTTTCTGTCTTTACAGAATCAAACAATTAAAAAAACAACTTTTTTCTCATCCTACTTTTTTTTCTTACCCTACTCCCCCAAACATGTCACTACCCAACTTAAATGCTGCTTCTTGTCTTCAAGGCCTTGCACAACTCAAATCCCGCTTGCATTTTGGACTCTTATACTCTTAAGTCAAACAACCCTTTACTCAAAATACACCTTTTCTGCAATTTGCAGCTTGCTTCTTCCAGACTTGCACACAGTTTTGGTATCAAATTATAAAAATTACACAACTAAAGTCTACTTTAAAGGCTATGTGCATCCCATTCTAGAAGTTTGGCATTGTCTTTCACTCAGACATTGTCACAGGAGCTATTTTATTTTAATTTGTATTAACCTTGCTCCTACATGATGAACAGCACCTTCAGGAAGTAAATACTTGCAGATTTAATCAAAATGTAACAAAATCAAGTTTAGATATCATTACTCATTCTAATATCATTAAATATCATTAAAGTAAGCATTGAAATAAAGATGTCAGCCTCAGTTACACTGCCATGTCCATCTTATGAGGAAACAAAATGAGTTCAAAGAAAAATGCATGCATCAGACAGTGGAACAGAGAGGACGTAAATTTCTAAGTAAGGCAAAGTATATTCGCATATTCACTTAAAACTTGATTATGTTTCTCAAACAGCTTATCTGTTGTTCTAGTAACTAATATTCCAATGTACCTCTAGCATTAACATCACTAATGCAATTTTTACACACAGTCGTACCTTGGAAGAGCAGTGATCTTCCCCCACTTCTCCACACAGAACCTTCTTGGACCATTGCTCCCTCTTAGAGAGGCAAATCCTTCGTAAGGTATGCTGGATGTACCTGTAACAAACTGCCAGCACAAACAAAGCATCAAGGGTACTGGATGCAGATGGTGCAGGTTGGGAATTTATTTATATCAGCATACTCACTGCAGTTCAAATGCTTACATGAAAATATTTGCAAAATAAGGAAATTTGTGAGACACAAGTAACAGATGCTTCTTTAAATGTACAATAAAGGAAAACATGCCGTTTCCTGATAGGGCTCTGGAACAGACAGGTTCCCAGAAATTCCTTCAAAGTATTCTCTTTGAAAGCCATAATAAGAGTAATTACCTAAGTACTGTAGAATAAAACACCATTGATATCAAGTTATTTCAGCTTAGGCCTAGGTCAGTTTTTTCCTACAGTTTTTATTCTGTATGAAGAGTAACTAAGCAAATGGTAATAATGTAGGATAATGGCTTTGTGTAAGGCCTTTTTGGTCACGTAGATTTCAATATTGTTATAAACAGCAATGAATGCTCTAAGAAAAGGGCTAAATTCTGAAGCAAAGTTCTTAAATAGATAAAGAAAATCCTTCATCCTACTCATGAGTAATTTAATGATCACATATAAATTCTGATTTGATAAGAGCTCAAACACATGGTACGGTTTGGGGTGTGGGGTTTTTTCTTTACGGTTATAATGGAGATAACCTGTATTTCATAAAATTTAACTCCACAGTAAGCCCACATGTATCCTCTGTTGAAAGGAGTTTGTCCTTCATTAGCAAAATTAATTCTGCAGGCTGACTTAGTGAAAATTGAATTGGACTAATTTTCAGGTTTTCATCATCATCTTCTAATTTGAAGTACTTTATCTTCCATCTAAGCTTTCTCTTTCATAAGCTGTACAAATATTATGATTTCTACCTAATAGCAAAACCAATTACAGTTTTTTAGCTTTACTAGTCTTTATGTTATACTATCTTCACTAATCTAAAACACTAGTAAAGGATTATTGACATCAGATGCTTTATCTTAAACTTATTTTTTACATTAGAAAACTGCAGACTAAAAATATAGACTGTGAGCTTTAGTCACTTAAAATTTTTGAGTCTCTTGAGGTTATTCAGGTTACTCCCATTAGCCATCATCGTTGTTTTTGGCTATCATACACCTAGGCAAAACTATTTTAGCATCTAATTTTAGTGATGCAAACTATTTCTACACACAACAGTTGATTTCTTACCTGCAAAAGTCTTAGTCGTTGTTCATTGTTGAACCTTTCCACAGCAGCCCAGAACCACCGAATTACAATGTGATTGTCATGATAACCTGTTAAAACAAGAAGAGCCTCTATATCTTTAGTATTATAAAAGTGGTAGAGAGAACAGTTAATAAATCTTTCCTAATTTGGTCCTAGCCACTGTAATGCCATATTTCTTATCAAATTGCAGCAAGAGGCAGGAGCTGAGAGAGAGCTCCTCCTGAAATAATTACAAATCTTAGAGAATTAATTTACTATGACAAAAAAAAAATCTCTTTTGCAAGCATGTCTATTCCATCACTAAAATGAAAGCCAATTCTTGAAATATTCCAGTGCTGTGCTCTTTATGTATTTAAAACTGCAGTGTTTCTCTTGAAGGAATTCCCAAATCTCCCATTGTTTTAAACAGTTCTTAACTAGCAGCCTGCAGTCTCGGGGATTACTTCTTTGAGAGTGGAAAAGATGTAATGAATGGTTACCATTTCCATTTATCCCCACTGTCTTGGTGGTACTCTGCTAGTGTGCTAGTGAGTACAGTACCTTCTGCAGAGAAGAGTGCTTTTTGATGCTGTCTAGACAAAAAGAGGTAGGGGAAAATTGCAACGTGGCAAACTAAGATGGACAAAATACCTTCTCCTAAAGCAAAATTAACCAGAGAAATGCAGAATATACTAAAGATGTATCTCACAGGATGATACATTAGAAACTGGGTAATTTCAGGTCCCCCAACACTGTCAATGAACAAATAAAAACAGAACTTACCTCCTCTATATTCTGTATTATTTCTCCAGTCACTCAAGTCAATTTCTGCTGTTCCAGCTATAACCAGTTCCAGTTCTCTTGCATCAAATACAGACACAAGCCTTGCATCAACCACCTGTGAAAGGAAAGAAAAAAGGCTCATCTCTTACTAAGACACTTATCTTTATAAGACATTTGTCTTACAAATAGAAAGAATTAAGTATTTTCTTTTTAAAGGCAAATACATTGACATAATGTCTTAAGCTGCAGTTCCATTCAGTTGCATTGGAGGACCACAGAGTTTTGGACAGAAATTTATTGTCAAATATTGCAGTATTTCAGGACAAATTAAGTTCAATACATCCAATTTAATTGTTCAAGATAAGACAGGTGAGAGAGAAACACCTTGAAATACACTCATATGTGTATGGCACACACTCAGAACCTCAAAGGCACAAAGCAGAGACAAACTGGTCACTTTAGCAAGCATTCACTGCTAATCATACAAATAACAATCAAAAGTGCTATAACCACAGCATTTAAGTCAATGACTAACACCAATTTTTGCGCACACAGATATCTGTAAGGACACTTTTATTTGTATATGATGCTTTTTGTGGTCGTGTATTTGGGAAATAGGAGAGAAATATTTTGGGGAGATAAAGGAAGAAATGAAATTTCAGCTGGGATTTTTTTTTTTTTTTTTTTTTACCTCATAAAAACCACGAACTAGGCTTTCTGTTTGTTGTACAACTCCTCTCTCAATTCTCCATTTTACCATTCTTTCTATATATTCTTTCTTGTTCTTTTCAGTGACTGGGATGTTGGCACCTCCTGGCTTTAATTCCCGTTCCGTGATCTTAGAAGAAAATGACCAAGTGATAATATAGCATTATAAAGACAAAAGAAATAATTATAATGATTTAAACTTCTAAGTTGAAGTAATTCCTCAGAAGCACTAGCCAAGATTGACTTTAGCAAATTGGAATATGTGAAACAAGAGAACATAAAACACATCTTTTTGGATTAAATTATATTTAGTCCAAAGTAAGAGGAATAAACAGAAAAACAAAAATGATCTTCACAAAGATTAAAGTAGTAATGTCTCTGAAGTATTATAACAACAAAGGTGTTGTGATACCTTTGAATGCCAACTCTACTGCAAATAAATTCAGGGAAACCACCTCCAACAAAACAATCCAAAATTTTTGTTTCAGATAGTTTCCAGAAAATCTCCTTAACCAGAATTTCATGTTTGACAGGTTACAAATGATAATTACTCCTGAGAGTTCAACGTTGTTTTCATCAACTAGAATTTTACAAAACCAAGTTCAAATTAGCATGGAATGACAGCCATTTTTCTGTCCAAGTGAATGTTTATCTAGCAGTAGAATACACAGAGGAAAGGAAATTAAGAATATTGCACACCTGCCCAAAAACTTCTTCATTTACAGTAAATGTGAGGTCTAGGATATCATGTATATCATTGTCTTTCATCCACTGCAAACTCTGATGAAACTCCTCATCAAGATATTCCAGGTCACTCAGGTCACAGAGTCTAACATAAACAAGAAAAAGATACATAAATACAGATGATAGCAGTAGTGTGTGCTCACTAACCAAACTCAGAACGGTACTGCAAAATAGACTGAGATTAATGAGAGCTAAGAGAAAAATCAGCAGAATAAAGAAGATACAATTTCAAATCTCTCAATATTTGCTTAACAATAGCAGTTAATGTATAAGTAAAACTGGTTTTGTTCATGTACAAAAATCCAAAATTTATTAACTTGCTTTTCAGGCTTATAGTGAGTCTGTCCCATGTTTTCTGAAAATCCATACATTGAAGAGAGAAAAACTTCAAATCATAAAAGAGATGGTAAGTTTTTAACAACAGAAAACTACTGTCCTTTTTGCTTACGGTCCTACACTGCCACCTCTCTTATCTCTTTACTGTTCACATAGCCTGCTTATCATAGAATCATAGAATATCCTGAGTTGGAAGGGACCCTTAAGGATCATCAAGTCCAACTCTTGACACCGCACAGGTCTACCCAAAAGTTCAGACCATGTGACTAAGTGCACAGTCCAATCTCTTCTTAAATTCAGACAGGCTCGGTGCAGTGACCACTTCCCTGGGGAGCCTGTTCCAGTGTGCAACCACCCTCTCTGTGAAGAACCCCCTCCTGACGTCCAGCCTAAATTTCCCCTGCCTCAGCTTAACCCCGTTCCCGCGGGTCCTGTCACTAGTGTTAATGGAGAAAAGGTCTCCTGCCTCTCGACACCCCCTTACGAGGAAGTTGTAGACTGCGATGAGGTCTCCCCTCAGCCTCCTCTTCTCCAGGCTGAACAGGCCCAGTGACCTCAGCCGTTCCTCGTACGTCTTCCCCTCCAGGCCTTTCACCATCTTCGTAGCCCTCCTCTGGACACTCTCCAACAGTTTCATGTCCTTTTTATACTGTGGTGCCCAGAACTGCACACAGTACTCGAGGTGAGGCCGCACCAGCGCAGAGTAGAGCGGGACAATCACCTCCCTTGACCTACTAGCGATGCCGTTCTTGATGCACCCCAGGATACGATTGGCCCTCCTGGCTGCCAGGGCACACTGCTGGCTCATATTCAACTTGCTGTCTACCACGACCCCCAGATCCCTCTCTTCTAGGCTGCTCTCCAGCGTCTCATCGCCCAGTCTGTACATGCAGCCAGGGTTTCCCCGTCCCAGGTGCAGGACCCGGCACTTGCTCTTATTGAACTTCATGCGGTTGGTGATCGCCCAGCTCTCCAACCTGTCCAGATCCCTCTGCAAGGCCTTTACGCCCTCATTTGAGTCCACAAAATAGGAATATCTTTTTTTTTTTTTTCCTTAAAAAAAAAGTTTTTGCCATATTTCTCCATACTTGGTCCTTCTTTTACAAATTTGGTCTGTAAGCCAACTTTTAACAGTTTCTTCTCCAAGATTTGAACACGTGAGCTGCTAAAAATGTTTAATACTGGGTTGGTAGTTTCTGCCATTCTCCTTACCTCTGGGTAATATCACATTATGTGAAACAGGCCACTGGGGCTAATCACTAAGCAAGCTGCTTTTCAGCTGCAGGGTTCCCTGCCTGCTCCCATTCTTGGGCACGTATAAAGTCAGCAAGTAGTCCTGTACTTCTGTTGGATACTTAAAGTGTAGTTGAAGTGGCATTCTGCAGTAACAGTCCACCAATGCTGATGGATTTGGCACTATGCCCCATCTGCAGATATAGTCCGGATGGCTCAAAAGCAAAGATCACGAGCTGAGATGGAGAAATTCCATGTATTACACTACGTACAAAGGCAGCCACACCATCATCCACCATCATCTTTAACTTACCTGTTCAGAGAACGACCAACTTAAACCACTGATTTAACATGGCAGCCATCCAGTATTAGTATTAAAGTCAGTCTAGGGCAAGTCCTCATCCTTACTAGGTCTTAGCACTTGGGTATTTTAAAAACATACATGCAACAGGAATGGATGAATTATTCCTCACTATTAGAATATGTAGGGAGTAATATGTGATATGTTTTAAAGAAAAAAATATCCTTCCAGACTTCTCAATAACAGCTTTCAAATTGAGGACAAAAACGAAGCACCTTCAGTTCATTAGGTCTTAACTTGCAGACACACTGAGCAAGTGCAGCTCTCATTGTTTCAGCCAGAACAGTGGCAGTAGTTCTGAAAATCAAGTCTGAAGTATATCAAAGTAAAACTCCTCAAAATGGAGATTGCCAGCAATCAGAGAATGCGGGCCTTGCAGTCTAGGTTATGAAATGATTCATATCCTACCCTATGAGTCATTACAAGACAAATTAATAACATCTCCACTAGTATCTGAAATAAAACCACAGCACTTCATTCAACTAGCTCAAATGTAAGATTTTGTAGAAGAAAGCTGATAACATTGCTAAAAAAAACAAGGTTTTCATACAGATCAGCATGAAATCAGTAAGAAGAACATCCCAACTTATTAGGTAACTGGCTAACACCGTAAGCAGCAACAAGTAAGGTTTTAAAAAATGATGGATTAAAATGAAATGACCACATTGTAAGTAACGTCCTGTCTTCAAGGAAAAGAACATCCTAATTTACTGGTACACAAAATGGCATCATCTGTGGGGAAGGAACCAAACAGAAAAGGAGACATAACAATTCCACTCACATTCGGAGAAGGGCTTTATAAAAGGGTCGTGTAAAGAAGGCATCCAGCAAATATTGATGTATCAGAGCAAGACCAAGGATTCGACCACTAAACCTGAACCTAGAAGAGAAAAAGTTACAATCATTATACTGAGACTGTGGTTTGTACACTGCTCTGTCATCAAAACTTACTTATGCTTCCAAACAGCATCTTAAAATCAGACTGCTGTATCTAAATTTTTTTTTTTTGTAGTTGTTGTTTTTAAATTCTTTTATTTTTGTGTCTCTTTTACATTCTCAGTAGGGCACAGAAAAAATGCAAGGCAGCTGAGTATGGAAAATCCCTCAGATACCTAAGTTGCAACTTCTCAGCAATGTCAAATCTGTATTTAACCCAATCAACCTTTGCAATGATATGCTCTCTTTAAAAGCATATCTTCCAAAATGATGGCCGCTATTTATTTTCTTCAGACCCTCCATATAGAATTAACTTGTTTTTGTGTCACTGCAAAGCTGAAGTCCCTCCCCTCCCACCCTTTCTCCCAGCCTGGCACTTGTTGATGTGTTCCTTTTCTGTTTACAGTGGCTCCTTACTCTTTTTTAAATTATTTTTTAAACAAAACAAAAACAACAACAACGAAACACATGTATCTTAGTGCTCTCCAGCTCCACGTCAAAGTAACCTAAATGATCTTCAGTTCCCTGGTGGCATGGTGGAGAGGAGTTTGAGAGATTTCAGATCAGATGGCAGCAACTTTGTAACATTAAGGGTCTTTGCAAATATGCCCCTGAGAATAAAGATCTATTGTGGAAAACCCTCTACATCTCTGGAACCAGATTTTAGTGCTCCTAACATTTAAGAAATCGTTTTTCTTAATCTTTCTGTTTATGCATCCTCAGCCACGTTTCACTTGGCAAGATTAGGGCTTTACTGTACCTGCCTGTATACAGGCTTTGCAAGATGAGGATGCAACACACAGAGCCTTCTTCCACGCATAACTGCTTGTCACAGCTACTTTTTCTGAATTCCCCTTGAGGCTGTACAAGAGCAGTGATGCCACTGGCACCAGCACTGCCCAAAAGAGAGGGATCATGCCTCCCTCACCCCAGACAAGGCCTCTGGTCCCACACCGTGGAAGCCAGGGATGAATACAAAGTGCTGGCAGAAGCTTCACAGCACCAAAGGTTCTCTCTCCCCTTTTTGCCATATTGTTCTGCTCTTCAGGGACAGCACAAACCATTTATTGCTGTAGTATTCAACACGCAGGTTGCTTCAACTAACTGAACATAGCCAACATTTAATTTTCTATTCATGTTTAAAATTAGCAATGAGATTTCCCTCAGATATTCCCTCTTCACAACTGGTTTCCAGTAAATAAGAGACTAGATCATTATCTGTTGTAGACAGATAAGCAGGTGACATTCCACCCTTACTGTAAGCTAACTGCTTACACAGCACAATTCTCCATTAGTATTCACAGAAAACCTTTATCAGCTTTTGGAGATGCCATGGTTTAGATGATGAGAAAATGATTTAAATTGGCTAATAATTGTGAAAATGGCATTAAAAAAAGATCCTTGCCAACTATTTTAGAACTGTGTGTGTATGTACAGAGTTTTGCTTAAGAGCTATGCAACCACCAGTCTTTTTTTCTCCCCTGTAATTAAGATACCTCCATAGATCTGCTTCCAGTAGACATGTGTTGTTGTTAGTGTCGCCTCCCCCCCCAACTAAGGAGACCCCATGCTTTTTAGGAAGTCCCAAACAAATTATATACAGTAACACCTATTTGAAAACTCCCTTAATCTACTTAGTTGACAAAAAGCCAATGTTTCATGCACTTTTTTAATGCACAAGGAGTTAATATTGCTTTCATGAAATGACTGTCTGCTAATGTACAAGAAATACAGAGCTGCGCTGTGAGATAATCCCATGACACACGTTCCAAATCACACTTTTGCTGACCTTGTGAGAAATAAGATCATTCAAAACCACCACAAGAGAAAAAAAAAATGAGGCAATGCTGAAGAAATGCAAGAAATTTTGCTGCTGGATAAAAAGATAAAATTATGCTTTATATGTCTGAGCAAACATGAAGTGTTCTCTGCAAGTGGGAACAGGAGAAAACAATCTGAAAACAAAGAAAGAAATAATTCTTACCACTCATGGTGATTGTCTACAAAAGCAGACATGGGACTTATTTGTACTGTATAGGTATCGTTGGCTGAATATTCAAACAAACCATAGTATGGATTGAAGAGCTCTCTAGATACCAGGAAAAAAAACTCTCTTGAAGGTCCACTGTAGTCCAGCCTTTAAAGAGAAATTTGACATTACTATAAAGTGTTTATTGTGTGCAAAGGAACACTTTCTCAAGTTTACATTCCTTACACTACATTTTCCATTAAAATTTCCTAAGATTTTAACCAGAACCCTTATCCTGCAGATTGCTTAATGCCAAGGGATGTGAAGTCCTTGTGGGGATCTTCTGAAATGGAATGGCTTGGAGGACTGGAATGAAATGCTCTATGCAGACTGCCTCCATCAAAATTTTTGGCTCCAGCTATAATGGTCTTTTGCCATGGGAATATAACCAAATAAATGGAGGAGGGGAGGGGAGGCAGGGAAAGTGTCTGAGAGGAGAGGGAAGAAACATGAAAAGATCCCGCATTAGACCAATCTGCATTGGACAAATTAAGAATGAAAATGAAAAATGGTCATATTTTGTCCATGCAGACGTACAACAATAGGACAGCTTGAACGGCAGTATTTCTGTTTTTCCTCGCAATATAACCTGAGATTACTTAAATGATTTATCTTTCTTGGTCTAAATTTTCTTGTCCGTCTTCCAAAGTTGAGTGCATTTAAATGTCTTTTGGAGAGTGTATTTCCTTTGGTTTTTTGCTATTTCAAGATTCCAGTACTAATGAACAAGGAATCTAAATAACCCCTTCTTCCTGAATCATAAACAAACTCATTGCTGACAAAGCACTAACACTGAGTTTTGACATTATGCTGCAGGTCACCAGTGAAATGAGTTGAGTACAAAGTTAATGCTTTGGTGTGGGTAGAAAACTAGAGATTTTCCTGTGTGGAGCAGAGTTTACTATAATCCTAACAAATATATATCGAAATGCTTCTTCTATAGCTTGAAGATTTCATGCTTAACTTGCTTTAGTACTACAACAATGCACAGCCAAAAGTATCGCAGAGGTCAGCCTTTACATTGGACTCCTGCAACTAAGGTTTTGGCTCGTGAACTTTTCAAGAGGACAGACACAGCTGAGAGTGGTTTGTAAAGATGAAGTTGTCAGGCAAGTAGAAGTGAGGTACCATTACCAAGTTGAGGACAAAGCCTCTTTTCTTCTGTTGAAGGAAAAATATTTTCCCTTCAGTCATTTGGAAGCACTTAGCTTCTGCTAAGCTTCAGAAATGAAGTACTGAAACAGATTCTTACCCTGGCAAAAAGGACAGATTCCATCCTCAAACTGCAGGAAAAAATAACAGTTTGATACCATGAACAGCTGTTAGATCTTAGTCTTGGCACAAATACCAGATCAAGAAAAGGGTCATCTGGAAGACTCTTGCAAACTTCTGGGATAATTAGATTCACTATGAAATCTGAAGATGGAAGAGAAACTGTGTGCTTGACTATCAGCCACTGCACACAGCTCCTTTTGTACACAGTGTTATTGTGAGTCATGTTAAATAAATCAATCGTGAGAGTCCTGCACTGTCAGTCAGACTTAGCCCACAATTAAAGGCTTGGCACAAGGGTGAGAAAACTTCATACAAGAGGTATGCAACCACACAACAACTGCAACTGTGGGGCATTTGGGTATTCAGGAGCAGAGCAATATGTTGTTGGCAACATGACTCATGTCACCCGGGAAGCACCATTAATACTTCAGCTTTACCACTCTAAAATGCAAACCAGCTTCTGCTAATATTTAATGGAACTTAGGGAAAGTAACTTTAAAGAATCATATTCTTTGCATCAAAATTTTCTTCACTTTCACCACGTGAAGCATGAATGCAAAAACCACTAAACTAACATCACGGTCACAACTGTAGAAATTGAAGAGACTGACGGTGTGAGACTTACAAGTTGTATGAATGGCAATAAACATGTCTGAATTACCCCACTTACTAATATACAAACATACAATATATACATATTAGTAAGTATATATATATAAAGAAGTTATTCAGTTTTACTCTGTGAGGACTTAATTTCCCTTACTTTAAGTCTTACATCAAGACTTTACCAAGAGGCAAAGCAATGCAACAGTGAAATCCCAATGAACTGTCTTAAAAAAGAAGCAAATAGGAAACAATTTGCCTCCAGTATTCCTCCTCTCCTCCACCCTGACCTGTCTTTCTACACCTAGCCAAATGAATAGTTTGATGTGATACATATTCTTGCACCATCTCTGATGAAACAATACTGTTTGCACATATCCTTTCTTCATTCAAAACAGATTTGTAAACAGAGAATTGACGTCATTTTAATTTGACTTTGCTCTTAATTAACTCATTCTTTCCCATTAGGAGCAAGTCTTGTGTAAAGCTGGATATAATGGCAACAGTGTGTGTCACCTCCATTTCCAGGTCACTCTTCATCTTGCTGTACTGAGTGATGAAATGCAAAAGTCTGATGTCTGATGAAAGGAGACAGTCTATCTGGATCAATCTCTATCTCATGTATGATTTTCAAATTTTCCCTTTCATTTTTAAACCTGAGTCGAGGTTGTAGCTGTGAAAGTAAAGTCTGGTAGGGCTGTGTAAGACAGGCCTTGTTCCTGCATCCCCACCCTGCCCCGTTAATATAGTGTAATCTCATCCTGCACCAGCCTTGTCATTCCAGTTCTGAGCTTTTCCTCAGACAGCACAGCGATATTATTTATATGAACATGTCCATACTTGGCGCTCAGCTGTCAACATTTTTTATTTTAAGACTTCACTAGGTCCTTATTAAGGCTAAGCACTTCAGGGTAAACTTTAAACAAACAACAGTATTTAGGGTTTTCAAAGACAGATTAACTTTATCTAATCTTGTATGAGATGTTTCTATTACAATTTAGGTGTTTTAAAGACTCTCACATCACACAGCAGTAACACACGCTACAAGATTCCAAGAGCTGTGTGCTGCAGTTTCCTAAATATCTAGGAATAAAGTTTTGAATGTATTTACAAATACATTCATGAAATGTATCTGTAACAACATCTGTGCCTAATGCAAAAGGCTTTAAGATCTGACAAAGGGGACACAAAACAAGAGAGCCAAAATAGGCCAATAGTGCGTTGTTCCAGTTTCACTTGCAAAGAAAATCTAACCACATCTTGCCTTGTACGGCACATCTGACAATCTATAAGACATCAGACTTTCCTGAGACACAGACTGAGCATTCTCTGAAGTGACTTTGAAATGTCAGCAATATCTGTGTTTATTTGACAACTGGCAACAGCCTAATTGCTTTTATTTGTGATGCAGGCCCTGGCCTTGAGAGACAGTGAGTACCTCCTGCAGCTCTGAGTGCCTTCAGCTCCCATTGCCTTAGACACGAGCTAGGGATTAAGCATCTAGCTTATTCTGGAAGCATCCCCCCTCCAACAAATGGCAGCTGTCTTTTAATAAGCACAAGAGATATAATGTCAGCACTGACAGAAAATAAATATGAATAACATGAGAAAGCCGTTTGTTTTTCTCTTTGCTTTCCCAGCAACACTCTGAAACACACACTGACTGTTGTGAAAATTCACATAAACACATGTATTACTTCTGCAAAGGCAGGATGCATTACATTTCACAAGGCCTAAAAAAATAATCTTGAACAGCTGTATGTTCTAGGCTTATGTATGTGGCATTTCCTGACCACAATCCTTCCTCTTTTCACTCTAGACCACAAAATGTTTGGTGAAACAGCACAGCTGCAAGACAGAGTTTTGAGATCACATTTACTTCCCTGTTCTACTCACCCTTCTTCCCCAACAAATGTGACATAGAGCTTATTTCTCTGCAGATCTTTTCTTGAGTAACCCATAATCTGGTTGAAGGCATCTTCTAGCAAGTGATCTCGCCGGATGATTAATCTGAAGAGCAAAATAATTTTGAAAGAGCAATTCATGAACATGAACCACACTTGGAAACGTTTATTTACGCTACAAGGTAACAGGGTGGCTTATAGAGCACTGATATCTATTTTTGCTGGATAATTTGATCCAGATCAGGCAGCTTCTGTCTGTTAGATCCCTGAAGCATCTGACTTTATATTTCAGTAAAATGTCTCTTGTACAGAGATGTGTCATTTTAATTTTTCTACTCTATTTCCTCCTTACATTACGGACACAATGGGAAAGATCCTGAAGTAAGCATTTTCATTAAGTCTAAAATCCTTTTGTAAGGCTGGGCCTTTAAATCTGTCTTGTTGTAAGCAAGAATCTACCCTTTCATGTAGAAATCAATTTCTTAACAAGGCAGAAGATGGAGTTGTGTGAAAGTCACTGAATGATAACTCCAGAACTGAACATCCCTACATTATCCCCAGCATAGGTGCGACGGGACAAGTTTAGAAGCAATTTCAATTATTCCTCCAAAATCAGACTGAGGCATCACATGTAAAAACATACCATCCCTTTTACCAGAAAAATGGTGAGAGTAAGGAAACATCATAAAGATCTGAAATAAGAGGTGGAAGAATCCTACTTAAACATTTCATCTTTTGTCAAAAGAAATGTGTTTAGTTTCCTGAAACTTGGCTTGCCTTATATTCAAATAGTGCCTTATGCATGTGTTTGATCAGTCAGTCAGACCGAAGGTGGGAGCTGCGCCCCACACAGAGGCAGCTTGTCCCTCCACACATCATCTTGCAAAGCCCTTACTGGCCTTACTGCTTGTGCAGTGATCAGTCTGTGGTTGCAGGGTGCTATCCTGCAGAGGACATAGAAGTGGAGAGGAGTAAGCCAGCAACTTGCATGGTACCTGTGCAGTAAGAAGACCCAGGCAGCAGGCAGAATGTGCTGGGGTCCTGGTTTGAAAAAAAAAGAGCAGGTCAGGATATGCCTGGGAAAAGAACTCGGGGAAAACTTCTGATTGAAGCCAAGCTGTCTTTCGACTTAAAAAATCCACAGTGTGAAGGCAAACAGGTCAGGTAAAAAAGGGTGCAAGAAATGAAATAGATCTTACAGGTAGCATCTTTACCAGCTATTTGCCCGTGTATTCATGACAAAACCTTTATAGATTAAGCTTTAATTGTTTATGATTTAATTACGTTATGGGACAATAATGTTCACTCCCTGCCTCTTAAGATTGTCTGAACAACACAATTTGAACTCTGTTTCAGTTGTGGAAAATTTTAACAAGGTTGTACAAACCAAGTCTGAGCTCTGCACAAATTCCTGCAAAACATGAGGAGTGACTGGCTGGGGAAAAAGCATCCCTTATTCTAACAGAAAAAAACATGTTTAAAAGGATTCTAGTGCCTCATGGTTAAGGGAGACAATTAGAGCAATGATTTGCTTGGGAGGAAATGTACTTTCTCATTACAGTTGATTTTGATTTGCCTAAACTATGCAAGTTTTTACCTGGCACAAGACTTGGTAATTTACAAAATTATGAAGGTATCTTTGATGAAGATCCTTAACATAACAGTATGTAATCACATGATTGCCAAATAAATGAAGCAGGAGAGACTTCATTCTAAGCACTCCAGCAGTCAGAGTGCTGAACTTCAAAACATTAACAGTTTTTTTAAGGTGCTCTTTCAAATCTAATATTTAATTTTATGAGCCCCCTTTAAAGAGAGCTCATAAAAGAGGACCTCTTTATTAAAGAGGACCACAATATCAACAAAGGCAAGGATTTGCAAAAGCTAAGAACATCTGCTTTTTTTCAACAGAAAAAGGCAGAAGAAAATATTATTATTTATATTCCTGTTCTGCACATCTTTTCAAAAAGCACCTTTTTGCCACTGTTTTAGTAGTATTGTTAATATGAAAATACAATTGTTGCAAATATGGAAAAGAAGAGCTTAGAACTCGCTGTATCCTCTGCTATTAATCACACACTGGCACTAAGTCTTTTATGACAGGCTTTATATTTCCAGAAGTGAGAAGGTAACCATAACATCTACATTCCTTCTAAAGGGAAGAAGCTTGTAGACGTGCAAGACAAGGCAAACTGCCTGAGAAATTAATCCATTTTCATGAGATTCTTCAACATACTTCAATTTCCCTGGGCCTTGTCCATATCCTTTAGTCTCCAACTTCCTGTAAAAGTTCCTCAGCTTGGCTTCAAAATCTCTTTTGTAAGGAGCAGGAGCTCGGGCATTGGCACGCTGAGTACCTGCAGGAAGCAATAAACAAAGAATGAGCAGTAGTGACATGAATTGATTAATACCCCACGCTCTACCGAAAAGACTCAAACAGCATGGGATGTGTTTGGTTTAGTCACCTTTATACATGAGTAAATGCTGCGTATCTTCAAATCTGCTCTGCATCCAAGACTTTCCAGTTGCTCATTTCCAATAGTATCATGTTTCTAAAGCACGCCATAAAAGTGCAAATCCAGGTGAATGCAAAAGATTGATTTTAAAAAGCAGCATGATCAACTGGAAAGACTGAATTTTGTTTGTCACGGACACTTTACACCTAACCTTTAAAACAGTTCATGCTCATGAACTTGCTCATAAATGTTCTGCTCTGTTCTGTTTTTAATATTCTCAGGAAAAACAAGACCTCAGAAATCAAGTATAAATACTGTCTTCTGCTGTTCCCCAGTTGAATATATCAAGCTGAAAAAGGAAGACTTCTGGAAATTCCCCAGTGGAAGTTCTCCCTCGGGAAAGTACAAGGAAGAATGCAAAAGGTACCAGTTTAAAGCTTGTGGAACTTTTCATTTGTAACTGCAAGAACACACGCGAAGATCTAAGTGAATTTCTCTTTGAGAACGTGTTTTGGAGGGTCAGCTTCTTAAAACTAGAGAGATCTGCATGCCAAAAAATTATACCCCCCCACATCTGTGCGTGCAAGTCCAGTATATGCAAATCAAGCGCTCAGTCTGATCTGTTCTGAATACTACAATTATTAGAACTTAAAACTTCCACTGCCTCCCTGGATAGATTACTTCAATTGATTTAATTGCAAGAAAGTGTGCCAAAGAGGCAGTTAACCCTAGCCCTGTGACTTTCATCTTCTTACCCCTACTTTTACATTAAGAAATTACTTCCTTGTGTGAGTGTGTAGGCATCTTCCCCTCAAAAACCCAGAGGATATTAAAAAATTTCTCATGCCTTACAGTAAACATAGGTTTCTAACTACTTATCTGTGACTGGGGATCGTCTAACAGGTCCATAATAGACAGGAAATACAGTTTAGAAGAACGTATTTTAAATGTGTTTTAAATTGTATCAGTTCCTTACATGAGTTTTCTTTTGTCTCCCGGTATGAAACTAAGCCAATACAGAAACATTTCTTGCTCTTAAGCGTGATGGCATGATAAGGTAAAATTTCAGGTTAGAAGAGAGAATATGCACCCTCACATGGACACATGAACAGGGGAAAAGCCAGCAGCTTTCTGAGCCACAGCCTGTGTGGGTCTGAGAAAAAAGCAACGAGCACATCCTGCGGAAGCGGCTGCTTGCAGAAGCTGCAGTTAGTCTCTTTGCAGAGACCAGAGAGGGAGAAGGAGAGCGATCAGTATTAACACTGAGTGCCAGTCACTGGTGTTTAAAAGACCTGACAAGAAAGACACTTGGCACTTGTTCTAAGCTCACAGTGACATGTAGGAGGACTAGCAAGTGTCAGGGAATCGTCAGAGCTCCAACGGGAATGTGCAGAATCCCTCTGGAAAAACAAATCACAGTCATCGATAAATCTACAGTGGTTATCCTATTTTACTGAGAGCACTGAGGGTTTTGAATTGTATGCTTTCTCAGCTGAATTCTCTAGAAAACTTGCAGAAATTTGAAACTGTAAACAGCCTTTTAATTATTGGCTTTTTCCCCCTACTTTGTTTATTCCGCTTTGGGTCAAAGTAGGTACAAAATGTAGTCACCAAAAAATGCAACCAAAGCTTACTTTCATCTTAACCCTTGAGGGAAGTTTTTGCTAAGAAATACCACAGAATGTAAATCTGGTAACGCATTACTTCATGGCTCAGAAATCAGCAGTATATTATTCTGTCAGCACATGACAAGTTCTCATTGCAAATCAGATGCATATGCCAAGAAATTCCTGGGCAATTATAGTGATTACTTCCGCCTTGGGAACAAAAGATGTTGGTGGAAGAGCTAAAAAATGCAGGTGATGTGATAATCACATTTGATTTTCAAAGAGATTATATTCTAAAAAGAGCAGCTCCATGACTATTCATCTTTCCCAAAAGAGAAAGTACAACTGATTGTGACTGATCTAAACAATGGATCCTTAACATGAAACCTCGTGCACTGCAGCAAAGCCAGTTAAATTGATGAAAAAATAGAGCCTCCACAGAAGTCACGGGCCATTTATAATTTCTGATTTAAAAAAAAAAAAAAAAGATATAGAACTTTATTTGTACACCAACACACTCCCAGACAAACAGGGAGATTCAATGGTCACTGTAACTTTTTCTCTGCAAGAGCATAGAGACTAGAATTTTGAGAAGAACGGGACTAAAGCCATCGCTGTTCATTCGTTACTGTGTGCTGCTACTTTGAGGAATGAACAAGAGTATCACATGTTATAGATTAAACACATTTTGAAATACTCTGTTGGACTGAAGCCCTGCCCAGCATGCTTTGGTGCATGTACTAATAACAAAGAAATTACAACTCTGAAAGCCAAAAATGTTTTTACTCAGGTTTGTAGTTGGAAGTAAGATGCATACATGCAGATTCTTCCTTTCTGTGCAATGAAGAAATGGAACTGGAAAACAGTTCTAGCTAAACCATTTAATTTATGTACCTAAAGCATCAATTTTGCACTGCAGAATGCCATAAGATCATTAGTATCTTATGATACTTCCTCTGAATAGTTCCTACAGAGGTCCTATGCCCAGCAGAAGGAAGAACTGCCACTGAGGACACACTTATGAATGTCTTTAGTCTGGCCGCCTGAAAAGGCATAGCTTTTTGTCCTGATGTTTGTACACCACGAAATGCCCATGAAAATCCCAATACCTCTTCTGATAAAATGTTCTAACTGTCTGGAACTACCCAGGATTGGTTGCATCCCAAAGGTGCTCATTTATCTATGTTTTTGTTCTCTAATTTGTAGAAATCACCCTAAGCCACTTCTGATATACCTTCTTGAGAACACTAAGAAGAGTGACAATCATGAACTTCATTTCTGTACTTAGCCTTCAAAGGTCAGATGAAACTTGCCACATTTGATATAACTTAGTTTTGATCAGCAACATAATTAGATAATACATGAAAAATGAACTTCCTTCCACTCTGACATGTGTTTTCAGCCGCAAGATGCTCTCATTCGAACTCATGTTGAGACATAACGATCTGGCTTTACGTAAATTCATTATCACTTACTGCCCCACAAACAGCAACATTTTAATGTAAACTTACTAGATCTCATATTTTTAATTCATCGAGATCGTCAAGATTTGAAGGCATCAAGGTCCTGGCATTAGCAGTCACTTGGTTGTTTCACATCAGTGAAGAACAAGTTTGTGTGTTTTTACAAGTCAGAACAAAAACATAAACTCTGGAGTTGGAATACACCAACCTTTTCTACTCGCAAAACACCTTGTGAGCCCAAGGCAAAGGTTCACGTTTGATAGTCAAATTCAATCACACTGGCTGGCTTTGTTCAAAAATAGGACTGTATCTTTGTTGTTCCTGGAGCAACAGAGCTCGGATCTTCTAAAAGGTGGGAAGTCATTACATGAAGCATACCGTAACTGAAATTACAGGACTGGCTGTACTGCAGTATTTTACAGATACCATCATAATGAAAGTACCGCAATGGAGCATGACATCAATTGCAAGCTCACTGACCACTCAGAAGGTGCTTCAGCTCTTCTAGCATTGCCCATGTAAGAGCTGGGAACCGCAGATAGCAAAAGGTCAGGTTATAGTTTCCAAACGGCAGGCTCAGATTCAGGCTGCCATAAAATTCAATTTGGAAAACAAACAAAAAACTTATAGTCAAGCAAGTTTTCTATTGTCTTTGTTCTCTGACTTCTGGGAAGGCAGCTGGATTGTGCCACTTGCTTTACTGATTTGGAACTTGCCTTTATTGTGTATGAGAGATGGCTTCTTATAGCCACTGCAGAAACTTGTGCCTGAGCAACTTACCTGGAGAGTTCTGAGGCGAGGACACTGGTGAGCCTCTTGGGGACTGGCAATAACTAGGATGAAGTAAGGCATGTGGCGGCACATATGACATGATCTCCTCTTCAAACAAGCTGGTAAAAAGATGCAAATAAAAAATAACACATTCATTTGAAAGAATGAATGACATTTTTTTTTTTGCTTTCTAAGAAAAGCCTCTAGTAACTAACCCGCTTTCTTTCACAGCCCCTTGCCTATTTCCACTATGCACACTTAGCGTCTTACAGTATTATTGCCATTCCCTCAGTAGGATCTTGAAAATTACTGGAAAGCAGTGTTACTGCTTTTGGGGGACATTAATATACATAATGTGATGTTTGTTTTCAAGACCAAAATATACTTAACCTTTGAATACTTTTTCTCTCACTTGGATTGTTATAAACAACGGGGTCAAAAACCTTAGTTACTCGTTCCTGGAAAAAGGTCTGTCATACTGCACAAAGACCATGACCAAAGGCAAATATTCTAAGCCTCCAGGGTTAAGATTCACATCTGAACTTGTTGAGTGTATTGAATTGTCAGCTTGTTGGCAGAACAAGTTATTTCCTTATTTTATCTCTAGGGATAACACTGTTGTTGAAACTGGTATGGCATCTAGTCTGTTCAGGTTGAGTTATTTCATGCCTCATCTAGTATCGCTACACAATATTGAATGGAAAAACAATAAACATTTTGCAGCCTAATCATTGCATCTGTGTACAGTCTGTATATATTAAAATATCAGGTTTTTTGCACTGCTGACACAAGCAAAGCCAAAAATGCCAGAATAACTAGAATCAGAACCAATCCAATATCAAAGCCTATGTCAGATGTTAAACACAACACAGGTAAGATTAAACTGCTGAGACCATATGTTAAATGTATTTTCAAAAATTGAGCTAAAGAAAAAAATCATAAACTAATCTTTTACTATAGAGCTTAAAAGCAATATTCAAATAAATGATGTTTCTTACTAAGTCTGTTCAAGGAACAAACAAAAATTTTTGCATGAGATTTTTTTCTAATCGATATTTTCTGGCACTTCTTTTTACATTCATTACCATGTGTTGTTCTCCTTAAAACCTATGTGAATCATGAGCACAGTGCTCTTGCCCTCACCTTTCCTCAGACAGAGTATCATGTTCTGTCTCTGCTAGGAAAAAACTGTGAATTCCAAGCTAACAACTACCATCTAAAAGCTGAACCCCACAAAAATCAAAAACCTGGCCCTCAGGCTTTAGCTACCCCAGCTGCAAGTCCAAGTTCTGAGGGGGAAATGATTAGTCACTAAATCAGTACACTCTGCTCACTGAAAGAGTCCTCAGGAGCTGCCACAGCATATTCCATACATGCATCAAAAGCAGCAGTGCCTACCTGAGCAACATGACAAGGTCTGCATCACTGGATAAACGCACCAACCCAGGTGTTCCTTCTGTCCGGATGAACTGGATCTTCTCCCTGAGTAAGCCAAAAAAGACTTCTAAAATATCTTTTGCAAATAAGGCACCAACGTACACCCCAGCTAAAAGAAAAAGTACAGGGTATATCATAAAAATCTCTGGGTTATGCCTCTGTATTTCAGAAACCATTTTTCCCCCTTCTCACACCACATCCATGTGAGCAGTAACATATTACAACCAAAAAGCTAATTTGTTCTCAAGAACGAGTCTCCTGTTGTCCTCATCGATTCGATGCTCAGGCTGCTTCAGGTAGTACAGCCGTGCACCCAATAAAAATCAATCCTTCAAGCTCACGCCGGCTATGGACCTGAATTCAAATCAGTAAGCGGAGCCCTGCGGGAGGAAACTAGTATTCGGAAAGTGAACTGCTTAAAGAGGCACTGTCATTTTTGAAGCTTTGTACAAATGTAAGGCATACATTACAAGGCTCGCTTGTGATTTTAAAAGTGTTTGTTTTTTTTTTTCAAAACACACTGTATTTAACACATCTTCTAGAAAACCTTTGCACTATTTCTCCCTCTCTGGCTCATCCAAGCACACACCCCTCCTCCTAAAGCCAATCTGCTCACTGCTGTGGAATCCATGCATCCCAAACACTGCACATGATAACATACCATGGATTTTTAGAATCTCATTATGGATTTTTAGGATCTATATTGAATATAATTCTTTGGATGATTTCTGTTCTTTCTCTCTGTAGTTTTTTCCTGCATTCTAAAAAGAAAGTACATCCTATTTATTTTCAGTACTATCAGTACAAGACAGAATTTCTCTCTATTATCATCATCATATGATTTGGCCTTGCTCTCAATGAGGAAAAGAGAACCAAATACAAACCCCTGTCATTAAAAACTATCCCAATTCCAAAGGGGTAAGCAAAACAAAACAGAAAAAAGCTACGCGTAAGAACAGTAATATCGGCTCAGATCAGAGGTCCCCCTATCCCACTGCCTTATCACCAACAGTGACAAAGAAGACAAAAACAATCCCTGCAATTAGCATTGTAACAAGGGTGAAGACGAGTGCTGGCAGCAGCATGCAGTTTAAACTGCAGTATGCATTTCTGGAGCACATCATTTCATGCACAGCAGTTTCATCCAAAAAGTCAAACCAAATTTCTTGGCATCTGTCTCTAAAACACCGTGCACAAAGACTTTCTCAAACAATGGGCCTAATGTAAATTCCCTGGTAACTTCCAGTACATTTTCAGCATATTCAAGGGTTAAAAAGGGGCACGTTCAGGCTGTCCTCAGCTCCTCAGTTCCTCCTTGCCATGGTGGCAGTTGTGGCTGTTGCAGAAGTGTGTAATTCAGTGTTTCCCTGTGAAGACTGGTACTGGAGGTCAAACAACCACTTTGTCAACCCTGTGGTCCCAACACACCAAGACCCGAGTTCGGTCTGGAAGCGCCATTGCTTCTCTGGCACAGTGCTGAGCCAAAACTAACAAACGCTGCCCAGCCATGAGCATGGCCCCATAGTGCCCATGTCAGAGACATCTGCACACTTCCAGAGCCTATTCCAATTTACAACAGTACCCAAATGGCAAGGATTGAAGAAATACATTATGATTTTCAAAATCCATTCAGTTAGCAGTAACACTAGGAACCAGAAGGACATTTTCTGGGTCAATGTATGCAGCCCTCCAAATGAACGCCATCTATGACTTCTCAGGGATTACCACTGAGAGCTGTGATTTTTACAATAGTTTTTAAATATATGCCTTTTACCTTCTGTTAGGATAAAAATTATGTTTAAGGTATGATAGGTGCCTTTGCCTGAAGCCTTTCATATAATTTATCAGCCTCTCAGCCTCTCTTATCTATGGTGGTTTGCAATGAGATTTGATCTTGGCTATATGCTTAATAATAGTATAAGTACAATGTTCTCACTCAACCATAAAACCTCTGAACAACGGTTTCCTCCTACCTGTAGTGCCCTTTCATTGTACATTTTTATTAGACCCTCAACTTCTTACTACATCTCTTCAACCATGTTAGAAAGGGTCAATCATTTCAGGCAGAAAATGTAAGACTTTTTTCAAATGATCTCTATCCTCTTCCGCTTGCCAAATATCGATTTTCCTCCTCACCTACGTAATAATAATAGCAATAGCAATATTTAATATCATTGTCAATCAGCTTTGGTTATACTGAGGACATCAAAGAAATAGTTAACAGAAAGTTGTACTAATCGTTTTCCAAAAGAGAAAAAAAAAAAAAAAAAAAAGACAACTCACAATTCAGGATTTCACTTAGCTCCTATTTCATTAAGTATTTAAGCAACGATATTGACAGAACTTAGTCTCACAATGTGTCAGATATGGACACCAAAATTTGCTAAATCAGGGTCTTAAAAGACTAACTGGTAGGATCTTTATAAAAATATAATTGATATTAAGCATCAAGTGATATAAGTAAGTGATATTAAGCATCAGCTCTACAAGAATATAGGAGAGAGAGAACAGAAGACACTTGAATCAAATATACTAACTTCAAAGAGGAAGACCAGAACAGAACCATTCAGCTTAACAGAATGGTTTCTCTGACCAAAAAGATTTAATATAAAATTAAACTGTGTACATTAAAATCCTTGATCATTCTGCTAAAGCAGGTACATTAGACATATTAAGCAATAGTCTTCAGTCTATTTACAAAGTAAATATACCAAAGAATATACAGTCTCCAGTAACTGAGGAGTTGCAGAAGCCAGCATATTTTATCCTTCGATCTCCCACTTTTAATCCACAGATCATCTTTTCTTGAGAAAGGCTCAGCTTGTGGCAAATTATGATTTTGCAATCAGGAAGCAAGGTTATACAAGAGACAGAATCTGATAATACCAACAAGTCTTTTGAACAGCCTAAATTCTAAATCATCAAAACCAGAACAAAACTTGTGAAGAAAATAGTATTTTGATTGCTATCAGAGTAAAGAAAGCCAAGCACCCTGGGGAAAGGAAAACAGAATAATAAAACTACCAATAATTGGATTTTTTTTTTTTTTTTTGTATATTATTTCCCGGCAGATAAGTTTGCTCACATCTCAAACCAACCCTGGTTGGACAATTTGCCTGCAGTGATATGCAACATAGGAACTGTTTTGACAGGATGAGAACTGTAGGGTTTTTATTCTCCTCCTTTTCATTAATTTCTAGTGAACATGAATTCTACTAGTACTTCATTTCAGGGTTGTTATCCAGGATTTATTTAGAGGATAAAACAAATTTTTAACACAGAAACTTCATCACAAGACTTGTTAGAATGCAATACTTTGAGAAACTGCAAAACAAGGCAGCTTGCTGAATTTTGGGCACTTGTACGATGTGGACAAAAAGGGATCGGTACGTAACACAACATAAATGTGAAAATCATTGCTGGCTGCTGTGCCATCCAATATGAACAGGCATTTGGAACCCTGCACTGCACTGGCAGCTCTCTGCACAGGACAGACCCAAACAAACATTATTATTATTACTACACAACCAGCAAACCAAGGTTTTTTAACGTTAGCGTCCAGGTAAGAATAGATACAGTAGTTTGTGAACTCAACACTAATATCCAGGTAGACAATTATTCCATCTTTTACACCCAAGAGCGTAAACTGAAGCGTCTTTGAGTAGGATACACTTTAAAAGGGATCTCATCACTTTCGGAATTTCACTTTTTCACATTTCTATTCTAACCATACTGGGACGTTGCAGCCACTGTGTAACAATCGAAGATCATCCTTCATCAGATCTCATTGGGCTATACAAAAACTTTTATACATCCATTTTTGAAATTTTGGAGCAACACTAAAAATTCTGGTTGCTCTAAGAGTAGTAAGGCATTAGGTCAGGGCAGCCTTTCTGTAACTGTGCATAGAGAAAATGAGAACAAAACCAAATACCATCCTGCCTCACGCTCCCAGCTGTACACATACTCAAATGGGCACATTTGCTTTGCCATCCAGCTGTCCTGGCACGTTTTGAAGACATCAGCAAATCTCTTACCTAAGTTGTTCTAAACATTTTTTTGTTTGTTTTACCTTCATTTTGTAATACCACATTTCTATTGTTTCTCTAAACCTTATTTCAGGGAATTACAAAGAAATACAATAAAGAAATACTGCCCACAGCTTTTTGGATATGTTTCTCTCTCACAGGCCAAAATTCTACAATCTGTTACATGCCACTACTAATTTTAAAGAAAAACTAATCTGAATTCTCATTTTGTATTAGATTGGAATAGCAGATTCCATGGCTTTTATTACCTGAGTGAATGATTCCTGGTAAGATCTGGTTGACGCTCTTGTAGAATTTCAAAGATATTGGGCTGCCGCAAAAATGCAACGATCTTGTCATTGTAAGCTGAAAATACCAACAAAAACATCGTGCTGAAACAATGATATACTAAAAGACAGGATGATATTTCTTTTGGGTTTTGAACAACAATGACAGCAAACTTTATCTTCAGAGTTCTACCACCGGTTTAGTGGTACTATGTCAATATATTTATCATGTAAGGCTACTGATACTGCTGTTGTGGGGAACGTGCTTCCTCTGACAATGAACCAGACCTGATTATGCCATACACTTTCCACTGCTAGCAGTGCTAACTTTGTCAGCAATTTGTATTGCATTTTATCGGTCACACTGTTAGCTGAAGCCAAACTAGAGAATTCATTGCTAGAATAAAACTTCAAGGACCTTAGTTTTCACTGCATTGAACCATGTCCAGTCCTATAAAGGCAACATGAAGTGACGCAGAGCATGAGGGACATTGCTCACTGTGTTATAAATATGCCAGTTAGGGCAATGAAGAATCCAATACCTTGTTTTCTAGTGGTGTATTTAATAGGGATGTATACAAGGTTTTTTATTAACTACCTTTAGCTTCTCCTTCCCAGCTGTACAGCATCACTGTAATCTCCAGAGGCTCTTGGAGAGGAGTCAGTAGTGTAAGAGGGATGAAATGCCCTCTGGAGGTGTCTATCTGATTGCATCAAGAGACCAGATTAAGCACCTACCTATAAATTGATAGATAATTTAAAATGTCATTCTTCTCATCATTTGTGTGGTAACTTAGACCTACAACGCTATGTAAGAATACAAGACGACTATACCCTTACACATTACAAAGTTCTTACATGCTGCATGTAGGAAAACTAGCTGAATATTTTTCACCTCTTCCTCTGAGAAGTAACATGTAATGTTATTCATATTAAGGGCCTGATTAAGTTTCAGAAATGCAATGTATTCAAACAGATGACTGTACATTCAGGCTCCTCCCCAAACCTTAACCCATACTGCTTTGTGTGCTTACTGTAGCTTAATCTGGTAGCGGGATGCAGCTTTTCAAGACTTTGACCAGACATATAATCAGGCCAGTTATGTCATTTTAGTAGTAATGGATTTTATTTATCAATTCAAATTATTCAAAGAATAATGTTACTCCTTTTCTTCTTTGTAACTTTGCAAAAAGACAGAAATAAAATAATTAAATAACTTATACTTCAATAACACCTATACTTCCTTGCTATCATTCTTAGAATTTTAAGATCATGTATCAAAATACAATAGTAAACTCTCTCATTTTCAGCACTTAACAAACATTATCTAAAGCTAAACATACTTCTGATGTAAAAGCATTTCCAGTGCTGACTTACAGCCAAGTCATTTGGCCATGTTTCTCAAGTACCAACAAACAGCAGGTATAAGGACATAGGCTGCAGTCATTCAACCTTCCAAGATGAGCTGATAAATGCTAGAGGCAGACTTAGAGAAAAACTCTTGAAATGTAATGAAATGAGTACCTACTTTTTGGCTTTTTTTCCTCAATGTCTTTTATCTATGTATTCATTGTTCTAAAGAAATTCCAGGACTCACTCAATGTTGGTGTCCAATCCATTCTCAAATGTTAAACAACCATTGGAAACATCCACATTCAAATCCTCACTAATAGCTGAGCCCATATTGAATGCACACTGTGTCCATGGCAAGGGGAAGGATTTAAATTAGCAGAGATTTCCAGGTAAACATACCACATTACAAAAATCCAGTTGTGGTCAATTGGATTAATTTATCTTGATTTAGCACAATGTGACAGCTGTTAGATTTGGGAAGCTAAATTCTGTTCTTGGTGGCACAGAAATGAGTGATTTTGTGTGTATGTAACTGAGAACAGAAGTTAAGCTAATGACTAATTCCAAGCTGATTAACTCTTTCTGGACTCCTGCCAAAATAGATGCCCAGAAGTTCTATAAAATCACTTGGAAATACATGGTGTCCAGTTAGGACCCAACTTAACTCACTGTCTTCAACTCCCTGACACCACTTCAAGTAGGAGCTCAGCACAGGTAGAATTTTTGCATCAGTTGTTCAATTCTGTGTAGACACTTTCCAGTACTATTCCTGCAGGTTGCAACTGAACGATTGGTCGTAAGAAGTCGTAACACATGGTAACTTCTACCCACCCCGACCAAATGAAAAAACCTTCAGTGCAGACAGACGTGACACATTCAGTCACGGAGCAGTTCTCTGAAAAGAGGCCATATACTGACATACCCACTGGAACCACATCCTGGTACTGAGCTCTGCTGACTGTATTAAATGTGCTAGATGGTCTTGGTAGAACTGGTGGTCCTGAATGACGGGAGTCCTCTCCAACCTGAAAATGTACAAGTAAGCATAATCAGTGCAGTTTATGTACATCTTTATCCACATTAAAGATCAAATTCAGCTCTTTCATTGCACCATAACCTCTATTACCTCTGTGCATTAGGGGAACTTCCCTAAACTTAAACTGGAAAGAATTTTGTGGCTGAAACAGCAGGATAAAGAAGTGAGTTCACATTCAGTGAGGCAAATGAGTCCCAAACTGGTAAAAATATGCTTCTTACAATCATTAAGGAGAACTGTTCTGAATTTTTTGTGTTCTCCTTCTGGAAGTGAAACATTGCATACGAACATTTTTTTTTGGTAGAACCACAATGTAAAATTGTTCCTGGTAGCATCTGTGATGTCAAAGAAACATCCACAATTTTCTGTATGCTGAGGCTTCTGTTATTCCTACAGTGTATTTTCTATTTTATCTATATAAGGCATTTTGTTCAACCACTTTTTCATCCTCTTGGCCTTTACGTTTAATTCTCAGTCCCTCAGCATATACATAAATGTTATCAGATGAACTACACTTCCACACTCCAAAGAACTCCAAAAAATCCAACTGCAAAAGATCAAGTAATTATAAAGGTTTTGTTAAATCCAGTCTCTGTCATCACAAAGCAGCAGAAGTACTGAAACATCTTCCAAGATCTCTGTGCACTCTGATAATACTCTTTCAGAAGAAAAAAAAAAAAAAAAAAAAAAAAGAAGATTCCTGTAGGCACTGTGCTGGAAAAGGAATAACATTATTATTAGCTCCAGCTTCATGCTGCAGTTCAGCTTTAGCTGAAAAGGCATTTCTTACGCTAGTTATTGTTTGCTTTAGAGCATCTCCCTATAAAAACTGGGTCAATGGCTTCAAAACATCCAAGTTCATGACAAGGCAAATAAAGTATTTTGAGAATTTTTTCATTAAGTATTCATCTTTCTGCAATAACATACAGTGCCTTGATCAATGGGTTAAAAATAGCTACAAATATGCAATCCTTAAGTCATAAGGGCAGAAGAAAAACCGGTTTTCTGATTCAAAAATATGCATATAAATGAACATCATAACATCATCAGTCCCAGAATGGGACTGTATTGAATTGCTCTGTTTCAGATTTCTATCTGGAACTATACTTATGTTCAAAATAAAGCTATAACTCTAACTGTATCGAAGAAATATTTCTAAACTACCATGCGGAAACTAGGATTTAGGAATTTCGCTTATCTTGATGGAATAGGAAATTCATGCAGGAAATCAACACTGTATATGCAGTATAATGCGATGACTTCCTGCAGGGTAAACTTACACTTATGTTGCAGTATTGACAACTTCAAGCAGCACAGCTGACATTTATCTTTTTGAGTGCAGAGCTTCTGCACTCTGAAGTGCAAAAGAAAGATAATCTGTATGCATATTTGGTAAAGCCAAGAAAAAAAATCTGCTCTCTTATATATCCAACAAATACTTGTTTTACCCTGTGGAAGACCTAAATAGCTATAGGAAGACACTTCCAGCTGTCTTGCTTGCTGCAAGACATGAGTGCCTATGAAACACAACCACATTGACAGAAAATGCTATTTAAAACCACTTGTAAAATATACCTGGGGAGGGGGTGGTTGGGTGGCAAGGAGGAAGGGAGGCTCTGGAAAGTACCCCTTGCAACTAAACCGTATTCATACAGGATATGACAAGACATGCAACCAATGGTAAAACACTCCCTGCAGCTCAGCGGAAGCTCTGTTAGAGAAGTGGCAGAGAAGATTCATGCCTGCTCTGAAACAGCTATCTGGCAGAACTTCATGTGCCACAACACCGAGCTAAAAATAGGATAAATCAGAGCATCTCACTAGCTATTCAAATGCGTATTCCTCTTTGTGTCAGGGGATAACCTTCCTCACAGCAAACTGTACATACGTTAAATAACAACTACAACTGAAGTTTGAGTCATTGTAAATACACATTTGCTCACAAGAGAAAGGAATTTACAACAACAATATGGGGACTGCTGGTGAAAATGGTCCACAGCGACACAGCAACAAAATAGTCTTTTCCATCTATTTCTCTTTATAAAGCAGAAATAAAATGCATACATAAGTACATGTAACAGTCTGACAAACACATATGGTAAGAAGACTTTTTACACTTATTCAGACAGTTGCACATCTGGATGTATATTCACGTGCACTTTCTTTTTTTTTTTCTCTTATTTGCAGAGCAGTTACAACATAGCTGGCAGTCTCCAAGCTAGACAGCAATTAAGTATTGGCTGTAAAAGACAGGATATCGATACTGGTAATCTGTAATCAGATACTCTCCTGTTGTTAAATGGGGTTTATTATTCTCATTTTTAAATGACAATTAAATGTAAAATTCATGCCTGATTTTTTTATTTTTCTTGAAGCCATATATTTATATATTTCCAAAGGAACAATGAGGTTTCTGGTTGGCGAATAAAATAATAAATGCGTATAGCTGAGTACCATCCAGTTACACAGCAATCATGCTCCTCGCAACAGAACGGAGTTGTGAATGTAATGATGTGAAAGAGTGAATGTGATGTGAATGACCCTAAACACTTGATGGCTTGATGGCAAATCAAGCTTACCTCACCAGCGCTGTGGCTACGTTGCCTGGTTAAGTGCTGCCGATGGACTAAAGCGCTGGTGGGCCTGCTGCTCTGCAAGGGAAGCCGAGGGTCAATGAATGTGGTTGTCCGGGAATTGTGGTCAACGAAGAAAGCCTAGAGAAAGGAAAAGAAAAATGAATATAGTCAACTCTGTGATGCAAGACTACCCAACCACCAAAGAGTTAGATGTCTAAGGTTAATGTGTATTCAGGCTCTCATGTTAAGCTTTGGAAAATCTTTTTCATGTTGCTGTGGCTCACGAAAAAGATTCCCTTCAACAGATGAAGCGTAACAGTTTTTCATCTCACTGGAGGGATGAATTCTTTAATACCTTACTTCACTCGTGTCTATAAAGCCCTTTGAAATATTCAGCTGACAAGCATCAGAAATTTTATTATGATCGTTGAGATTCAAATGTTTAATAAAAGTCATCTTTGTGTGTGTTTTTTCTCTTTCATTTCCTTATAAACATCTAAAAAGATGTCATTAAGTGGCAAAACTATTCCCCTTTGTGATCTATTTACCATATAATTATGAATACAAATGGGTGTGTATTTGTTAAGTGTATGATTGCATCTTATGATGCACCATGATTACAGGTCAAAAGGCATTTTTGCCATCCTCCCATTGCAATGTTTGCTAACCTAAAAAAACATCAGTCAGGGCCAAAAAGAAGGTGGCAACAAAAACACTGAAACCAGGTAACTGGTGAGAACAACCACATACTGACCGGTCAGCCATTTGCCGAAAGCAAGGTCACAGGAGCACATATGCTGGAAAATGAAAACCTCCTGCACTTCGTGCCAATTTGAACCAAAAAAAAAGTTTCTAAGCTCTGAGATTTAAACTTTTTCCAGAGCTAGTGTTGCACTTGGAAACCAGCAGTCCTATTTCAACACACTTTAGGTTTTTTTGGTCACAATG
Organism: Oxyura jamaicensis; assembly: GCF_011077185.1. Taxonomy (NCBI): domain Eukaryota; kingdom Metazoa; phylum Chordata; class Aves; order Anseriformes; family Anatidae; genus Oxyura; species Oxyura jamaicensis. Next base: position 1,798,253 of record NC_048899.1, on the reverse strand, counting down.
CTGGAAACATGGAAACGGAAAAAAAAAAAAAAAAATCCAGGTTTTGAGTAAGAGAGTAACAGGAAAGTGACATCTGGTTTGAGGAATTGAAGAGTCTGGACCAGCAGAGAGGTGGTTAGGGACTGCTGGAACCATTTCTATTTGTGATACCAGTGAGGTACTTTGACCACAGTTTCATAAACAATTCGGTCCTGCAGTGTCAGCAAAATAAACATTCCCATCTTCCCGGACCCTGACCACTTATTTCATCCCTTGTGCACCCCTCCTGACTTGTGCTGGCACAAGTGTTTGTGCGGCCAAGCAGTGAACCCAGCTGGGGAACTGGTCCAGGCTAAAATTACTCTCCTTTCTCTGTTTCCCTGCTTCTTCCTCTAACCTCGGTCAGCCCACCAGGGACGACAAGAGAGCAGAACTGGATCTTTCAGCATCCTAGAGCATACATGAAGTCATTATTTCAGGCTGCTTGGTAGAGACAGAACAGAGAAAATGGAATTCTTCTGACTGCTGTGAAAGTAGGTAGACAAAGCAGTGTGCCATGCTATATGGCAACTAAATATTGTTATGGATAGTGGTGAGAGAAAATGTCATTATTTCCAATTCCCAGGGAAGGGGAAGTATATGGAGCTGCTAACTGAGGCTGACACCTGGCTGTGAGGGAGGCAGGAAGGACACCAAACGTGCAAAACCTCAGAAACACTCCAGAAGAGGGCAGCAAGCCTCCTACAGCTTTAACAGCAATGCCTGAACCTGCAACCTGTGTGTACAAGCAGTGAATCACATCACCTGAACACTAATCGAAGGAAGAAGTTTAGAAGCTCTAAACTAAGGAAGAAGCTTTAAGAAGCTGTTCTCATCAGCTGAAATAGTTACAGATATTTAAGTGCGACAACGCTCCACAGTTCACAAACTACACAGTGTTACCAAGCAATTGCAATTTTAATTGCAGTGTTTGAGCCTGATGCAGGACTTGTTCACCTTGACAAACGATGATGTCAGTTGCAGCACAAGTTTACCTACTAGAAAACGTAAAAGCAGTGGGAAAGCACTGTGAAAGCATTTCTAAAATTTCAGTTTGGGGCCTGGGAAATGACCGAAAGGGACTGCTGCAATGTATCTAAGCTTTTTGAATTTTTTGCTCCTGATTGATAGGTCTACTTCACTTACTAACAGTTAATTTGTTTGTTTTGAAACACTTTATCTACTACTTTATCTAGTCTGGCCTATGCATATTTATAAGCTGTGAAACACTTTCATCAAACCACAGGTCGGTTTCATTAAATCAACATTACACTTTAAAATCACATAGGAAAAAGAAAAAAGTACCAACTCAACAGTGGAAGAAGTACTACCTACAGCTGCAGTACACAGTTCTTTGATTCAATGCAGCAGTCTAATACTGTATGTAGTGCTCTTTAGCATTACATTTAAATCAATAACTAACCTTAAACATTCAGTTTAAAACAATTGTGTCTTATTAAATATGAATGCTTGCAGGCCAGCTAGTAGCAGCATACTTTCAAATAAAGCATAAATTGCTACTTTAAAGCTTTAGGGAAAAAATAATTGGAGCTTCAAACCTTTAGGCTAACCTGGACATTGGCACACAGCTCAAAATACAGTACATCTCACAGTCTCTTTTCCAAAAATCCCTTTCATACCTCCTGTTAGCTAAAAGTCATAAATCAAGCTTGAAGAGAATGACCTAAGATTGGTGTGCCAAAACTGCATTTAATCCATTAAACGTGGATAGATGCCTAAGTTGCCCTTCCAGTTAAAGTCTATTATGCATGCTAAAAAAAACTTTTCTTCCTATTCAGGACATTAATAACCAATTACAATTTGACCATAGAAAGAAAGGAAGAAACAACCCTAATATGAACTTACAATTTATTTGAACATCTTGTGCAGATCTATTTAAAAAGCACACACATTTACAAGTGTCTTTAAAATATTGCCATGCGCATACACATATTGCACAAATGCACTGGAGTGCTTATTGGTACGTACACATATGTATACATGTACGTGGCAGCACACGATTTCGGAATTGTCACTCAGACTGGGTTCAGCCCAGGGCCTTCTCTGGCCTAGATGATGCTTCCTGTTGCTGCCTTCCCCAGCAGCCCTCTGCCTCCCTGTGTTCAGTGACTGATGACTGATCCACAATGCTGATCAGATACTCTATCTGAGATACAGCAGACCTTTTCGGGAGAACTGTATGCCAAACAGGTTTTATCCGCTGAAGGGGATATGCAGAGGAGTCAAAGAAGAGTGGGCAATTGGGCTTAGCTGTGCAGCTTTGAAGGGAGTTCAGAGGCAGGAGGTCCCTGTCTGAGCGTGAAAGAGAGCCTGCACAGAGGACAAGCCACCAGAACTGCAGTGACATCAGGGTGTATAAATTCTGCTGTATTAGGGTCAGAACAATCACTGTGCCTTGTGAGCAAGAGCACCAAGCCTCTCACTACAATATACTTGGAAAAATAAAGGAAAACCTCATCTCAGCAAAAAAGAATAGGCAGGGAAAAGAGACATAATTATATATTGTGGCATGGCTAATTTCTACTTGCTTCTCTTTAGCTTACACTTTAATAAAAGTAGATTGAGTTTCAGTTTGGTTTCATAAAGCATTGGTCTCCATGTACTGGCCATCACCTCTCTCAACTGCTGAATAAGCTTTCTTACTGGCCGCAAGTGCTGCTTGTGACAAAGACAATTCAACATAATGAGAATGAACAATACTGAGCATAATTCCAAGTGAAGAAATCCCAGTGGGGATTTATTCAGTGCTTCCTCTTGTTGATTTATGTTTGTCATAGTATTACTGTTACCGAACAGCACACCAGAAACCCAGAGGTCTAATTCTCTCTACAGAACACCTATTGAAGTAACTTGAAATGCCCACATTCTTCAGGAGAAAACTGGCCTCTGAAGGACTGAACAGAAAAGGATGACGTAGAACAGAAGAGAGAGAGGTGCAAATGAGAAGGTTAATAAAATTGCACATCCCTATCAGTGTTTCTAATAGGAAAACACAGCATTTTCTCAAGTCAATAAATCCAGGAAGAAAACAACCCTCAAGCACTTTTTCTAGCCTTCAATTTAGAAGCTGTCTGCAATCTTTTCAAGCATCAAAACTACTATTTATACGGACAGTCACAGCTAAGCCTACGAAGACTGATAAACATATAAACTGATAAGCTTATTGTGCCTGTAGTCGTAATTAGGACATCTCATACAAACTGCTAAGCCTTATCACCTTCTCACATGCTAACCAGTCTAATTTTAACCTTACTATCTTCTGCAAAGGAAATCATATTCTGGATAGCAAGGATGCACTAGTTTAAATTTACATTAAAACTGTAGAAATTTGACTGTTTTTCTTTGATTTTAAAATATTTTGTTAGAACTTCAAAAGCGAGATCTGTTTTGAAAAGCAGTAGAATTTGCAACCATTCAAGATCCCTGTTACTTAATGGAACTCAATAAAATCAGTTTCTACCCAGTTAACACAGCCAACAGAATGAGCATCCCAAGGGCTTTTGAGAGTACGTTGATACCTCAGAAGCTGATGAACACTGGAGCTACTTAGCATTTGGATGGAGGATTCACCAAAGAAAACTGTTAACTATTAAAGAAAATAAGACCAAATAATGCATGCTAATAAATTCCACTTGAGATGCTGAAGCTGACAGTTAGAGAAAAAAGCTCGTATAAATACCTCAACAATAATTAAATTAAAATCAACTGACAAAAATTAAGTAAGCTTACATTTAAATTTTCCTCTGAGTATACAGGCAAAACTCACTGTTTTTTTTCAAAGTTCACTGAGCTGCACACTAGATAGTTCTTTTCAAAATAAATTTTTAATATCTAACTTATTTCACAGTAAAAATACTGTACCTTTTTCTACCATTTTTCCTTGTAGCAGTTGATACACACTTACCAGTCTCCTTCTTTCATATAATGCTTTGTCAGCACAGATAAGAAGTTACAATCTACTTTTGACAGAAGAAGAAAAAAAGGATGTGCACCTTTTACATTTGGAGAATCATGTGTATTTATGCTCTTGTTAAGAGCAACCAAGTAAGTCTTAACACTGCAACCTCCAAAAATCAAACATTCAGCAGAGCTACGTTTACAATTACCTTGCCCTGATGGTCATGTTTCATTTCCCAACCTCTTGGCAACTCCAGCTGTTTGTTAGCAAACATGTTTAGGAAGCCAACCAAATCACGATTATGCTGGTAGCGCTCAAAATGGTGGGTGTCCCGCCGGACTTTGGTGATCATGTGCTTCAAACACGTGTTATTTGTAAACATGCGGTAGGCACTCTGAAACACATTAACAAAAGTACATAATTTTGAAAGATAAAATTTCTTTTTACTACAAAAAGACATTTCCACCATAAATAAATGATCTTAACCCTTAAAAATAATTTCCAACTAAGCCACACCAATAAAAAAATGGTCTTCTTTCTGCGGTTTTGGAATAAGTGTTCAGCATTTCTTTTTTTACTGAATATATATGAATTTCTGCTATTGACTGATTTCAGCAAAGTGTGAAATACTCTATTTTGGACTCCTTCTACCACACTCTTGTCCCTGGAACTATGAAGAATCTTAATTGCTAAAAACCAGAGATTTCATAGATATTCTCCGATGTCTGGAGTAAGAGTAAAAGGCAGCCACAGAACACTGTCAAAAAGCTGGTAAGATTTTCTGCAAGATAGACACATATATTCTTGTAGAAATTTTCACAACTTCATATAAATATGTTTCCACCTACACATTTTAAAAATATAAAAAATGGGGGGAAGAACCCTTTAATTGCATGCCCATGTGTAATGTATCTAATAAAATTAAAATGGAAGAGTGAAATGAGAGCACTAAGGAACAAATAAAACTTTAAATAAAAGGGAAAATAAACAGTTAATAACCTTTCCTCCAAAACAAGATCCCAGACAACCAGAAATCAAGTCTTTGTCTCAGGATTCACAATAGACAGAAGCTAATCATAGGCCCTCCAATTGCACTGTGCTGTTGCCTAAATCACTCTGTGCTCCTACCTCTACTCCCTGGTAAACTGCCCTAAACACTTCTGCCCTATTTCAAATATTGAAGGTAAAGCAGTGCAGACCAAGCAGAGTTATTCAGCCACATTCAGGCATGCGTACATGTCAAAATTAAATTAACACCAACCAGTAATTAAAAACAAAAACAAAAAAAACACTACTGGATTACTAACAAGTGTGCTCGCAGACAATAAATAATTAATCCCATCACTTCTGTTTACACTCTACACCCCATTATGCAAAGGAAGAAAAAACAACTGTATAGGAAGAATCACCGAAGTACAGTGAAAATAGAAAACATATTAAGATGTCTTGCTGTTCAGCGTGATCTCTAATACATTTTGATATAAACCAGGCAATCTGGGGAGTATACACAATTCCATGAGCAGCAGAAGGACCTTAAAACAGAAGCTGCACTTTTCATTCCGAGGATTGTCAGTCACCCTCTGCAGAGCACAATAAGAAAGCTATTGTTTCAAATAAACAAGTGAGCTTGGTATCCTAAAAAAGATTAAGAGTTGAGTCAAAAATAAAAATTGTAGTAGGTCTAGTACCAACTATAGCCATCTCTGATAGCTCACCATTTGCAAGGAATGATATGAGCATTTGAATTTATCCTGCCTCCCTAGGTACTATCAGTACCTTAGTGTCAAACACTGAGTAGTCTCTTTGCATGCAGGATATCCATATATATATAAACGTGTATTTATGGAAGTTTTTCATCTGTAAAAACTATACTCACAGGGTTAGAATGCAGCACTGTAAAGAACTCTGGGCTGATAAGAAATTTCACAGGGGGAGACTGGAGCAATAAAGTAAGTCTGGATCTGGAGGTAGAGTGAGGAAGCACATTCTCTCTTCGAAAATCTAAAAGTAAAGACATCCACTAATAATCATTACCAAAACACTACGGCAAACAGCTACATAAATGGGTTCACACAAGAAAGAAAAGCACTGGGTATACAATTATTTCAGACTTATTACATGTGATAATTGCACCTGAAATGTTTTTAATATAGCACTGATGATCTTGAAAATATCAGAACTTGAGTTTACAATCATTTAAAATAAATAAATGAATTCCAATCATTTGGGTTCCCAAGCATGTCCATATATATAAATTGCAACAAGATCCCCATGGCAAACCTATGAATGTTAAAAGGCCTTTAACACTATTTACTTGATACTCTCAGAATCACGTTGGGGGAGAAACATGAGGGGTATACAACAGTTTCAACAATGTACTGAAGAGTAGTTACCATTTATGTAAAAAAAGGGTACAGAAAGGTACACCAAATGAGGTTCCACTGAGATCTGTCCCATTCATTACTTCTATAGATGACTCAATAGGGAGGACAGAACTTACTCCCACTAGGGGATGCTGCAATAGCTGGACAGCGGGATGGAAAAGATTCAAAAACCATAGTGACACATTAGAAAAGTGAAAAGATCTATGTGCAGGTATGGCTAATCAACTGCACAAACACAGGATGAATAATCAGTCTTCTATGCTGAAGATCTGCACACAAAGGTCCAGGTGTGATTTTTGCAGATCAAAGACTGACCATTGGTGGTTAGTGTCATTCAGGAAAAAAAATAATGAATAATTATGTGTAAGAAGTTTTGTCTGTAAGACATGGGAAGTTTCTAGTCTTTTCAGTACAACTGTCACAGACACATTTAGTTTTCTGAAATATCCCTAAGGAGCTGCAGACTAACCGAATACAGTCCTGAGTGGACCAAGAAAATAATTAAGACATCTAACAAGGATAGGAATAGTCTATTTCACAATGTTACAGAATATCCAATGATTGCATACAGTAAGGACACATTATTTGGAATTTGCCAAGGATGGGTTAGGTGTAGCTCATCCGATCTGCCTTCACCAAGGAAATGAAATAGGTGACTGTTCCAAGCCCTTTCTAGTTCTATATTCTACCATTTCAAAATGTAGCAGCCTATAAAAAAATATTTGTAACCCAGACCACACCATTTTATACTCTTTCTCTGCAAATGTCTTGCCTATATTTTTACCCAGTCAGGCACTGACAGAAGAAGGCTCTGAATCTCACATTCATCTCTTCAGCACATCAAACAGGGTGAGCCATAATCTTCAAAAGTAGACAACAATGAAAACAAATGGCAACCCAGATTTTCAGGGGAAAAAGGTATGTTCTGCCTTATGTCACTAAATAAATCATCTACAGGATGAATGCTCAAATCCATTTTTTTTTTTTTTTTTTTTTTTTTTTTTTACCTGCATTAGAATGGTGAAAGTCAGTTTCCTCTCCAGCTCCATCCACTGCATTTGTATGCTCTTCAGGCCTGTCATTGGTCATTGTTCTGCGGATGCTCTGGTACCTACAGTTAGGAAACTATACTTTATAAATAGTATGTGATAACTGTGATCCACCTCTGGTTCCGAGGGACTCTAAAAATGAAGTTGGGCTTGTCCTTCTTTTCTGCCTTGTAGGTTACCATACACTGATCTCTCTAATTTCAGCATTAGGAGCCTTTTGAATTTCTGAAAACCATTAGCGGGACTTTTTTTATCCACATAGCTGTTGAACACAGGTGGGATATGAAAGCCTTAGAAGCCCACATGCAACATAAAAGGAACAATCACATAAAAATAAATACATATGGCCAGCTGCAATAGCAAATGGGACCCAGTATTCATTCTTCAGTCTTATCACAGTGAATCCAGTTTTGTAAGCACACAATTCACAAGCAACAATGGTAATTCTTACCGGCGGTTCAGCTGTTCCATTTGCTGTATGGAATTTGACCGCTGGAGAATCTGTGGGGCCGGGGGGGCTGTGGGTCGCTGCCACGTTGTTGTCCTGTTCACATGGTCCACATAAAAAATTCGTCCATGGCTGTCAATTCGAGCTTCCCAGTCTACGTAGCAATAAAATACTGTGAACTATGGAGGTGTTGGTTTTATTTCTGTATTTATTTTAGTTCTTTGTAACTGAATCTCATGTTCCAAGTTTCCATTTCTCTATTACAGGATGACTTCAGCACAGAACTTTCTCACTGAAAGGCTAGGAGATATGGCTTTTCCCTTCCCGACTGGAAGGCAAACTCCCTGCAGTAGGTTAGGTTCTATGGAATCTATATGTAACTAAAAGCACTTGAGATGAAAACTACTTCAGTAAGCCAGTGCCTAAGTATCACAAACCTTGCAAACCTGCCACTGTTTTTCCCCAGCTGATAGTAACAGTAATAGCGTCAACTTCTTGTGCAAGCAGTATCTATAACGCTGTCCCACTTTTGGTTTTGCTACAGAAACTATGGAAAACATTACAAGTCTAGCACTAACCATTATGGTCTGTTTGATCTCTGCAGCCAGTGTTACAAGAGACCAGAATATGACATCCCTAACTATTAAAAACTAGGAACCATTGCATTTATTAATAGTACCTAACATACAGTCAGGCTGAAAGAAAAAGATAGCAGCATGAGATCACCTGAATATAGTATTTCTTCTCTGTCTATATTATACTCGTGATTTTGCATAAAATGTGCAAATCATTTAGCATGTCATCAGCTGAAAAACAATCTTTAAGAGCTCCAAAGGTTTCTAGGAGAGACTTTCTATATTTCAAGCCGAGGTGGAAACATCAGTCCCTGCAGTAACATTCAAAAAAGTACTGGCAGGCAACCAATTCTAAATGACCGCTGCTCCACGAGGAAAGATGGGATAGAAAAATCATGACAGCAGAGAAGGAAAAATAAATTCTACCATAAACTGTTTAGTACTGACAGCCTTAAAACCTCAGGCTTTGTTACTGCATGTGTATGATGACTTCTGTCAACAACTGAAGGCAGCAAAGCAGCTTGCTGCACTACACTGCAGGGTGTGAGTTGACTCACAAAGAGGTTAAAAAAAAAAAAAGTTCTGAGATAAACTGAATGTATCATCTCTGCAAGACTGCTCTGTGTTTTAGCTGGCCACAATGCAAATTGTTCTTCTATCTTTATGGTTCATAATCAGCCTATTAGTGATTAGAGTATTATTACTGTAAACAAGAGCTATGTAGGAAAGTAAACTTGGAGTAAGAAAAGAAAAAGAAACACCACAGTATAAGAATAAAGAGCACTGTTTAACAAACAAATTACAATTCCAGGAGAAAATAAGTATGTTGATGTCAACTTTCTCCAAATCCATAAGCAAAATTCAGAATTTTGTATTATATTACAAATTAAAAGTTCAAAATAAACAAAATGGCAACGATGCAAAGGTTATGGATTCATCACTGTACTTCCTATACAAAATATAATGCATTTCAAAGTCCACAAAAGAAAAAAATAATTTAATTTCTATCTCAAAAACCAAACTGAAACATTTCAGCATTCTCTGAAAAAGTTTCTCCCACCCAGAAGAAAAAAAAAAGATTGAAAGAGATGATTCTGTGAAAAGTTCAAACTAATAAGCGGTATCTTTCGGATGAAATAAAAATACACGTTTCACCATTCCGCCTAGATTTCAAACCCTTAAATGCTGTATAACAGCTGAGATTTTTCTTGTGGCGATGTCTAATTCCAACACAGTCACCATTTCTGTAATGTGGTGTTGAGACAGAAAGAGCAGCTTTGCCTGCGTTCGTCTTGAAATAAGCAAGTCGGAATGCTTGTGCAATGTGTTCTAAAGTAAAGGACTTCTATCAGTGCCGTGATGGACAAAAAAAAATCTGCCTTTTGTCAAACTGTTGTTGGTCAAACGTGTTACAAAGGACTTAGCTTGCTAAATTGTGAAATTTTAATTGATCAAGGGTGTGCCTTCAAGCTGCTATTTGTTGACTTTTCCCCAGGAATTTAGGAGTTCTAAATGTTACATGTTCTAGGCAGGCTTACTGGGCATATTCTGTTCTAGAGACCTGTTCTGGGCAGAGCTTTGGCGAAGAAAATGAATCTAGGCAACCATTAGTATTTAGGATTTCATTCATATTAGCAGACAAATGATTAACATAAATGTGGCATTGGGCCTTGATTTTAAAGGACTGGTGTACATGCCCATGTACAACTATGTAAAATCCCAGCAAATGTCAGAAATCTTAGAATTCCACACAGCCAAGTCTTCTCCATGAACATTGTACTAGTTTTTTAGTTTTTTTCCAAGTAGTTATTGTATCGTTTGCTTCTGAAACACAAAAAGCAATCTATGTATAAACCATGGTGCTATAAAAAGCTGTATCTATGCATTTCTAAGTTATTATGCCTGATCTCCCATAACGTTCTCTGTCTTCTTCAGCATGAAAAGTGATAAAAATGCAAATGAAGTATATGTCTCCCAGGCACAATTTTGTGAAAAATAATTCTGATTTATTGAGGTGGCAGTTAATTAACTTTGGGATCTGTGCAGAGGACTAATTTGTTACATGCACTGCTTATAACAGAATCCTCAGGGAGCAAAATCTTCTCATCACCTGGCATTCTGATACGTGATTCTATCCGTGTTCTGCTATCAGGCTCTTTACAGCCACCCTATCCAAATACAGAGCAAATGCAGTCCCATTTCACACAGCAGAATGGAATCTATGAATTGCACATTAAATACCTGAATTCCTGGCTTCTTCAGAATCATAGAGCTTTGCCATTGAGTTCACTCAATCTGATTTTTTTTCTTTTCTAAAGCAATGCTTCCCCATGAGCCATGTAGTTTTTTTCCAACCCTCCTTTCTCCTTTCTTTAAGCATCTAAGACTAAATAGAACACCACTGCCAACGTTTAATAGTGTCAGTACAAAAACTGCTAGCAATGTATTATCTGTATGTATTAAAGAAATGACAATTTCTCAGTCAATTTAGCTCACCCAGAAATTGCTTAATATCCAGATTTATTTTAACTCAAATGCCTTAACACAGCCTCAGAAAATGCAAGGAAAACACAGACACCTTTCATGTACTCTACGAGCAGAGAAAGATGTTAGATATTTCTTTGCAAATCATCACCATATATGACATATTCATAGATTTCAGTGTGCTTGCTATCTTTCCCTCAGAGCGTGTCACATAGCGTATCACCTTACCTCCCTACTCATATGCATGCTTGTTGAAAAGGCAGCATCATGCCTTCCTAATTTCTCCGCAAATTTCACTTCGCAAGTCTGTATACATCAGGTATAATTACCATAACACAACCTCATAGTTTACAGACTGAGCACAATGCCTTTCATGAAACAACACTAGACTTAATCATCATCCTTCCTCATTAAGAACTTCTCAGTTGTTCATTCTCAGTTCTCACATTTAAAAACGAAACATAATGAGATCTTAGTAATGAGATCTTGGCAGCCTAACCCCCAGTTAAAGTATGAAGAACCTCACTTGGTGGCAGAGCTTCATCCACTCTCTGGTACCGGCTAACATCCTGACGTACTGAAGGCAGCGACCTCAAGGGCTGATGGCCACTGGCTTGAGCACCTAGAAACAAAATGCCCACAAATTACTTCCTGGTCAATGTGGGGAAACCCTAAAGTTGCCTCTGAAGAGAACAAGACACACTAAAACTTCTGCAGGACTATGACATTTTAGGATGTATCTATTAATCATCTGACTTTTCTGGCCAAATAAGTCATGTCTACAAATCAGGGTGATTTCTCTGGCATACTCTGCAGTCCTGGTCCTGAAAATGTTACCTCCTGGGACACGATGCATCCATTTGTGACCAGTGAAAGCCAGGGCACTAACAGTTGCATGTGCCTGCGTCATATCCCACCAAGGGACACGGGCAAAGCTACATGCACCTGGCCACCACAGAAACCTACTCTAACCTTCCACTGACATTGTTGCTGCAGCAATATTCAGTAGCAAAGTATGGTCTAATCTGACACCTAGGAAAGAGTCTTAAATGTCTAGAAAATTATATAAAATAACGTATTGACAGTATTTGAAAAAATACCCAAATATATTTTACCAGGATAAATAGGGTAGTTATGATTAACTACAAACATATGCAGAACAGCAAGGACTTCAAAGATAGGGAAATGAGCTCTGAACTTTTGAAATGTTACAAAAAAAGAAGCATCCAGAAATCCAATTTGATTGCACCCACTTAATTAGATCCACTTCAATCTCTGTAGAAAGAGAATGGATGATCCATTGTGAAATGTGCTTGAAAAAAATCTATAATGGACACATTTCTATTTTCCGTGATTTTAGTGAGATATGAAATCCTGAACTGCTAAAATAACTTCATATATAGGAAAAGTTTTACAGTCTTGAGTAATCCTTTCCTCTTTTCCCATGGTTCCAACTGTGCTAGGATGTGTCCATGCATATAAGTAACTGCAAAAGGTAAGACATCAGCCTGAAACGTGACTAAAAATTATCTAGCAAGCAGGGTAATGTTGTGAAATTCTTTTTTTCACCCTCCTTCTCAATAGTCTCTCAAGAATTAAAATATATCCTATTTCAAAATTAAAATGTCTTGTGTATTTCCGTTATTTTGTTGTTGTTGTTGTTAAATCAAAAACCCCAAGTGTCTCTTAAAGAATTAAGTCTCACAAGAAGAAAACCTTTGAAAGATAATGACATTGATAATTTAAGATCTTTACTTTCAGATGTTCATTTTTAATTAATTTCTAACTGGCAGCAGAAAGGTCACTTATTAGCGTGCCTCCTGCAGTTGTTACCTCCAGTAGCTCCTTCAACCTGTGCTGTGGCACCCTCACAAGCTGCTTGGGCTCCTTCCGTTTCTTCATCCTGAGACTGGCTATTGGCAGCTGCCGCCTGCAGGCTTCTTCTTTGCCAGATTTCTTCTGCTTCCTCTTGGTCTTGTACTTCACCTGCTTCAGCCTCCTGTACATCCTCCTGAGATAACTGTACTGCAGGCAAAGAGCCCGAAGTACTTGCAGAGTCTTGTGTTTCAGCAGCTGGCTGAGTTCTAGCCACATCAGTGACACAAGCTCCCTCTTCCTCTTCCTGAGGAGAAAAGGTGGGAGTCTCAGGAAACCTAGCACTTTCAAAAGAACACCGCATTTCAACTGAGGAACGACGCACAGTTGCACTTTCATTGCAAGAGCTGTCTGCCCCTTCCACATCGCTCTCCCCTTCCTGTCGGGTACTAGCCTCACTGACACTTTCCGTGCGAGCAGGATCACTCTGCTCGGTTTCTGATGACAGCTGGGAAGGTTCAGACCCTTGATCAATGGATTCCGTTTCACTAACACCCCTTCTGCTCCCAGAAGCGGCATCGGCAGCTCCTGCATCTGTACTGCTAGGAGGCTGCTCTGCCTCCTGAGCGGCATACGACTCACTGCCAGCCTGCTCTGCTGGTGTTTCACTTTGAGAACCTTGTGGACTTTCCCCTTCTGCTAACTGTGATGGTGGAAGCTCTGGGAGACTCTCTGGCTGGTCATCATTTGAAGGCAAAGGAGCTTCAGAGGCTGAAACATTTTCGTTCTCTGCAGGCCCCTGTGTTACCTGATCTGATGAGCAACTTAAACCATCTCTTTCAACACTTCTTGTAGCACCATTAAGCATTACCAAACCACCATCATCTTCCAAGGAAGATGGAAAACCCAGGTCTTGATGTAGCTCATGTTCCTCTTCATCCGAGTCAATGTGAAGCATTGCATTAAGTCTTGTGTCAGTGGGGAAGCTACTCCTCAGTTTTGGGGAGGCTCCACGTGGACGTTCACCAGAGGCAGACGTCCCAGGTCTGGGATGAGCGTTGTGTTCTATTGCATCCAGATAGTCATTTAGTGAGTCCTGGCGACCTCTTGTAGGTGATGATCTTGAAGCACCAGAGGTTATCTCATCCTGGTCTGTTTCCAGAGTTGCACTAGTCCTTAAAATATGTCTCTGGATTGTTTCTCCAGAAGATTCCTCAAGGACTGGACCATTGGAACACACTGTGGATGTATCGTGATGTCCTGTTGGCATGTCCTCATCATCAGAGGGGCTCCCCAGGTCTCCATTTACAGAGTTCACTCCTAGCAAAGTGCCAACTGTTTCTGGTGATGCATCTGCAGAGACACAACAACTGAGTGTGAAACACATAATGCACAGACAGTTCATTGTATTTTCCCAGCATCACAGAAGTGATACATTACATCTTTCAAGATGTTGGCTTATTTCAATCAGGCAAGTAAGTGAAGAAAATGCAATTAAAACAATACAGGCATCTACATCATTATAACAGCAATCACAGAGTTTTCTCTGTACAAGTCTATCCTATTTTACAGGCCATAGAAAATTTCACAGGCATGGAATATTACTTTAAAGGACTCCTCTTTTGCTTTCAAAAGACAAAGCATTGCCAAGCATCTTGACAAACTGTCTGCAAAACCAGCCTCACAAGCAAGGAACAGGTTTTCTACAGCATCTCTCTTACACCCAGAAGCAGGATTTATACAAAACCAGTCACTGATGCCAGCTGTCGTTAGCAGCATGTAAACCCTCACCTGAGATCACATGAGCAATCACAAATTGTGTATTAATACACAATTCTATACACAACAGTTAGTTTGAATAAATTTAACAGACTTTCCCACTGTAAAGAATGGGAATCTACCTAAGCAAAGTTCACAAAATATTAAATATGTTTTGGCATGAAAAAAACGCCTAATGGTCACATGGATCTTTATAACCGTAACAGGTCATTCTCAGTCCTGTAAAAGGGGGATAGGACAGAATGATCAGCATGGCCACAGAGGCAGAATCTTACTTGCAACTGCTCATCTCAGCCAAAGGTAGCCAAGGCACACGTCACAGAGTGAGAAGAAAGAAGTAGCTTCCCTCATCAATCCCATAAAATGAGAATCATAAGCACAATCATTTAAAATATGTCTAATAAAATGAGAAAACAATAGGATAAAAAGAAAAATAATAGGATGAATGTTGGTGTTTTGGAATTACTATCTCCAAAACCATATCTGAAATACCTAAAATATGAATCCCACTAGGAAAACCTACAGTAGAGAGGAGCTAATGGGAGAGTTAATTTTCACAGAAAATGTTAGAAACATAAATACATAGAAATTCTCTCTATACAACTATCTGGAGATTCAGATCAGTGACTAAGCCTCACCTTCATGAACTGAAGATGTGATTTCCACTTTGAACTGGAGATAGCCACTTACATGATCAGCTGGGAGCCTTCTGCCAAGATTATAACTGAGAATCTGGTCTCTGCAAAAACAAATATACTGTTGGCTTTGGTGGGTTTGTGTGTATGTGTGTTTTTTGTTCATTTGTTCTGTTTGGTGCATGCGTGTTTTTTTTTTTTTACCCCCAAATATTTTGACTGGTTTTATTTTTCCAGTATTTTGTATCAGAAGTTCTTATCAGGTAGAGTCAGTGTGAGAGATGGTAACTTCGATTACACTTTAAGATTAGCCACATAGAATGGCTTGTATGAAAAAGCACAAATACCAACAACAGCGTACGATACTGTTTGTTGATGCACAAAACAGCCTAACAAACTACTATTTATCATTTTAAAATTCAGATTGTGCCCTATGAACTCTCACATATCCCTAAATCCATTTTTAATTCCAAAAGAAACCAAACTGAAAAGGATCCCTTTCCCTTAGCTTCTCCTTCCTCCATCAGAAAATGTTTTATTATTAACAAAAACCTTTCATTTCTGAAAACCTTCTGCCCCCTTGTGGTTTTTACTGTAAAAAATAAAAATAAAAAAATATCCTAATAGTTTCTTCACATTTTATTTCTCATTCAGTAAAGCACTTCTGCATCTGCCTAAACACATTATTACTTAGAAAAGCTTTTAATGCTAAGATTAAACTTCAAATACTTTCCTAAGTGTTTCTGACTTCAATAGGACTCAGACTTGATTAAGTACTTGTGTCAGCTTGAGACAGGATAAGATCCTAGGCTACACATTATTACACACAGCCAGAATTTACAGCCCCAGTCACTTTCAGCACATCTGACACAGCTGAAGGGAGAGGAGACCTTCATGGGAAATTGCTGCTACTTAAGCAATTAGATTTGTACTGGTGTAATAAACATCTCTCCCTCTACAGGGAGCATTCTTACTACACTAAGTGACAGACTAAACAGACTGTAAGGCAATTATTGAGATAAACTGCAGCAGTTTGCATCCAAACATCAGCTTTGAGAAAAAAAAAAAAAAAAAAAAAAAAAGCCCTGAGTGGACAACTTAAGGCAAAGCAACCTCTCCACACTGTATATGGGCCACAGGACATCAAATCATCACAATATTGTGTGCTGAATCTGTGTCACAGATCATTACTCAGTACTCCAACTGAAATTCTTCAGTTAGACTTGGGGGCATCCTCAGAAGATTGCCAGTTGTGAATTCCACACTTTTTACATAAGGTTTACAATGCTCTAGATGCACTACAATGCACTACAAGATTAGAGAAAGCAATGACATTAACAATGTCTGCTTTGGATTCAGATGAATCAATAGCATCAAATACTAGCACAAAAAGCACAAACGAGCAACAAAGTACAGAGAAATTGGTAAAAATAACGGCAAGATTGATTTAATGTCAGTTCTAACTGCCACACGGCAAAACCAAACTGAATACTTACTTATGTTTTTGCTACATTTTTATTATACAGCCTTCCACATCCCAAAAAGATTTGGTATATCAAATACACAGAACTGAAGTACAGAGAAGAAAACAGGAAATGTCTTTGAGACCAGGAGTCAGGTTTCACTTCTCACACCAATAGAAATCCCAGAGCAGTTTTGGAATATAGCATGGCAATGAACACCCTAATCTAGGTTTTGAAGCCAGTCTGTATCACTGTGCTATTTTTGAGTATCTAGCTGTGTGCAAATTTATTAGAAAAAGCTGCTTGCTCCAACATATCACAATTTGTTGAGATGAAGTGATTCTTAGTGAAGTTAGGTTGTATGCTCTTGGGCAGGCTTTTTATTTTATTTTTATTTTTTATTATTATTAAAATTCTTTATCAGAAGATGTCATCAGAATTTTAAGCTACTCTTACAATTTTGTTCTTACGTTACTTACCAGTGTAACCACCACTTTGGAAACTTAAAGCTGAAAACTCTTTTCAAATTGAGTTTGCTTTTCTCCATTTATGCAACATGTTACTTTGATGAGAGTATCTGTGAAAAAGGAGGCCAGTTGTTTATATCCTGCTTTTTGTGTGAAAGATTGATGATGCTGCCACGCCCTTAAACTTTCAGGCAAGAATATATAGATTTCCTTTCACCATCATTCCTTGTAGGCCTCATCCAACGGCCTCTTCAGTTAATGGAAACTCATTATCTTTGAGTTAGGTTCTATACAAAACACATTTGAATAATTCAGTTCCTCCCATTGTCTTTTGAGGAATTACTTTTTCTAATTTGTCAAATTCAACGTACAAATGTCAAAATATTTAGACATAATAACATACCCTACAACTTCTGCTTTCTCTTACAGGTATAATTACAGTTTTGCATTCACAGCTGCATCTCTTGCAGACCTCCAGCCATTTGTTTTACACCTGCACTGTATCACAGTGCCTAAGTACCAAGTCTCAGGCTTTTCTGACTGCATATGGCTGTCTGATGGCCTAATTTGATCATCCATTTGACTATACTACAATATGCAGTCCAGTAATCATCTTGAAGTACAGAACATCTTAAAAATTTATATGTTACTTGCTTCTTTAAACCATAACAGTTTGCCACACAAAATGAACAGAACATCTAAAATACAATAGATTAATTCTGAGTTCTGTTAGTTCTCTATTCATAGCATAAGGCCATTTTAATTGGGTAGTACACCAGCACTCTGAAAAATATGGAGTCATAGCCTTGCAGTTCTGGTCAATTAAATGAACAGATATTAAATCTCTCTTTTAAACTGACAAAAATAAAATAGATGTAAAAGTGATACAATAAAATTTGCTTGCTCTAAAAAATTTGCACACAATCATACAGCACTGTGATAACAGTTTGCTTCTTGATTAGCTAGCCATAGGGTAACATTTTTAGGAGGGTAATGATTTTTTGTATAAAGACACTAAGTTGGTAACTAATTACAAACATACATAAAAAGATGTATGGGTATTCAGAATGGGGTTAGAAACACCACCATTTTCCAACTGGGCAATAAGGCTATTCAAATTCCACTTTAATTTCTTACTACAGTTACAGTACAAATTGTGCCTGTGCCACTAAGCCAGAAAGGCTGCTCTGTGCCAGTATCCTAGATGTTGAACCTCCCTGACAAATCAAAGTTAGCATTAAGAATGTATTAATTACCCAATTGCATGTCTCTCCAATAGTCTCTGGACTGGTATGGTTAGCTTCCCAAGAAAGCGCTTGATGATTGGACGACTCTTGGCAAATTTGTCTTTAACCTCAATTTCCAAGACATCTGTTAGAAGTGCAACAAAAGAATATTTCTGGAAGGAAAGAACATATTTGACACTATATCAATATATCTTCATTCAGAAGGCATGTGCATAATTACTAGGAGCTTGCAGTGAACTCTAAAAGCAATGACTGATGACTACAGCAGTTTCCATATTGCAAAACAATGTCAATGTCATTATTAAGCACTGAATTTGGCCTCTCAGAAAACCCCTATCTTTTTACCATTCCTTGAAAATACACCTTTGGTAAGAAGCTGCACTGGATGAAAGCACTTTCATGGTCCACATCAGAAAGGAGAAAGCAATGTGTACTAGTGCTTGCTTCAATTTGGATACTAGAAAGCACAAAGAGAAGGAATCCTCACTGTACTCTGTCATGCTACAGGACAGTAGCAGAATCCATGCGGAAGAAAGGAGGAGTGCCTCAGTCTAGTCTGTGCTTAGTGAACTTCCCTTCCAACACCACGTTTTGTTGTAATTTTTTGTATGCATGACATTGGAAGGACAATGCACAGGCAGTATTTTCATGAACACTGAAACTAAAGGAGGAGAATTTTCCATAGATTTTTGCACCAAAGTTCATCAATCTTCCCAGTAAGCTCCAACAGAAGCTTTTCCTGCACTTGAGGCCTTCATACAAGATGGCACTAATTTATAAAAGGGTTTGTGATGTCTTGTAAGATCATCCTTCCACCTTCCCTTGCGGGGGGAAACAGCTTCACAGTCAATCTCTTCAGCCTAGCATCAATTTTCATGAATTTATGAATACTTCATATTCGGCATCTGTGCTGCTCTGCTAAGTCTGGCTGAAGATGGCCAAAAGATTCAACAGAGGTACAGGGCATGTGTTTGAGCAGGCATTTTGGCAGGGAAGCACACTTACACACCATGTGATGAGAAATTCCCTTAGGAAAGCAGACTTAGAAACCAAAGATATTTTTTCCTCTAGATTCTAAGATGTCAATCAAACAAAAAGTATGGGTAAAATCTACAGAAAAGCCAAAGTCATCTGGTTACACTTTTACTGTCTACCATCTTTAAGACCTCTGAGCAAACTGGCTAATGTGCATCGAACTAAATAGATGACAAGGTACTGAACAAGGAACAAAAGAAGGAACAACTCAGCTCAGCTGTAGATATTGGCTAAAAATACTCAAAACCAGCAATTAAATTGAGCCAAGAATTAAAAAACCTCCCTCGTGTTGGGTAGAGCTGGGTTCCTGGGATAAAAAGAACTTAAAATTTGTTTCGCAGTTTAATAGAAAATTGCAAATTACTTCTCAGAAAGGAGTAGATGTAAAACAGGATCCATTCTGCACCACTAGGACAGCATAGATAGTGGCATCATATGCTGGCATCATCAGAGCATTGCTACAGGGAAGATGCAGCAGTTAAAGCAAGCCAATACAATGTGTGCACCCGTGAACATTATCACTTTTCTAATAAGCTTCAAAAAACAAGGAGAACTGGAGGAGAAAAAAAGGGGAAAAATAAAAATAGGTTTTCTTCCTATCTACTGAATAAAGAAATGGACAGATAGAAAGATGAAGAATCAGTTTAGAGATTAAAACTCGTATACTTCTAAGATTTTAAGTCTTCCACAAATCTACAGTCTTTCCCACAATCAAGCACTCCTGGGCAGTGCTAATGTTCACACTGCTCTCTTCTGCTTTACTGCTTGTTTGACTGTAATTTGTGGAAACATTTTCCAAAGCCCACTCAATTTTCTGATCTTCCTAAAGAACATGTTAGCATTCAAACAGAGTATAGGCATTCGCTCAATAGAAAATAGGTGCAGATCAAAAATGCTGCTAACTGGTCCCAAAAGGGTTAAGGAAAATGTTCACAGTTTCCCACGTAAATATTAATCTTCAAAGACACTGCCTTGCTCTTCTGTGCTCAAAGCCAGCTGTGGGACTGAGCAGTTCAAGTTCCTTCTTTCAGACCTGCACAACTTACCTGGTATAAACCAATCTAGAAAACTGGCTTCTAACAAACTGCGCTTGTTTTCCCTTGCTACGTGGTGCTGTAATGCCTCCCTCCACGGGGTTTCCCTTCTACAGCAGCACACAGAAAGGATACACCAAAGAGCATCCACTCTGCCTGGCAAATTGAACGCTTGCCACCTGCTATGCACAATGAGGATATCATTTCCAAATGAGCAGTCACTGCCATCACTAAGCATAAATGCTCTCTTATTGTACCTTTTCTTAACGAGTCTTCCCACAACATATAATCCATTTTAATTAATTTATTTTTTGCAATTTCAAGGGATCTACAGGGCTGTTGAGTGATTCCAACTCTTTTAGCAGAGAAGCAAATGAAAACCTCACAGCACTGCAGCTTAAACACATGGCATAAATACGCAGATGATAGCTGTTTCTTTCCAACAACAGGGTTCCTAAAATTACTACAATTTTGGTGTCAGTTTAAATAGCTAGCTACAGAATAAGCTCCCAGCCTTCACAGAGTAAGGACTAATGCATAAAGAGAAAATACAAGCCTAGTATACTGCATCAGCTTGCAAAGAGCTCTCAAAAGGCATACATTACCTCTCTGTGCCAAACAGGGTTCGTTGTGTTACTGATAATAGTCGACCTTCTTTCCTGACCATGATGAGCAAATGTAGGAAATGTACTTTTCTTGCCTGGCTGAATGGACATCTTTAGATAAGGATCGGGGTTGAAGAACATGCCTTTTTTAAGCCCAACTGCTCTGATATCTTTAAAGCAAAACAAGGAAGGAAAAAGGAACAGAGTAAATTAACGCTAGTTCACAAAGTAGCTCATTCCTAAAATATTACCCAGGAAATCAATTCACCATAAACCACTAAATAAAGCAACTTAATGTTGCTAATAGAGTAACTGCATCCAATGTACAGAAGATAGTTGAAGCAGGAAGCCAAGTGTTTTCCTAAGAGAACACAGGGAGGAAGAGTATTGACGTCCTCATTTACATTTTGGACTCCAGTCATTTGTAATACAAAATTACAGCAGGAACATTCAAATGAGCAACAAATGTTTTTCTCAGCAAGGTATTTCCACCCTAAAACAAACTAAAAAAACACTGCCATACAGTGCTTGCTCTTTTGCTGCTTGAGGAGAAATAGCTAAGATTAAAAAGACTGTACGGGAGGTAACGTATTGAACTCAAGCTCTCCCAAAGCTGAGACTTTGAGAAACATGACTTTAAATATTCATCACTGAGGTTGCTCTGGCCTGTGATGCACACTTTATCCCAACTTAGAAGAAGATAAGCTATCCCACTTAAAAGGATGCAAGGTTTTCTGAAAATGCTTCCTTCTTGCTAGGGAAATCTCAGTATCGCAGCTCGTGCCAACTTTCAACAATAAACAATTTCCTCAGATGCACGTCTTATACCTACGCACTTCAATGGGATTATAAGCTTCATCAAGAACAGAAAGGAAGAGGGCATTTGTGATACAATATTAGATTTTAAACTTAACTGTAAAATATTTGTCTGTTTAGGTTTGCTGAAGCATAAGATTTTTCTGCCTCTTTCCATTAGGCTCTCCAATATGCTGCACAAAGTCTTCATGGCCCTAATGCCATTGGCACATATGTACTTAGATGAGCAGTTTATACATGCTGGCAAAATTCACTGCACTGAAATCAAATACATCTTCACAGGCAGTTAAAAAAAAAAAAAAAAAGTCCTGCCTAGAGTTCAAAATTGAGTTGTATAGTAAAATACTACGAAATATAGGGTAACAGCCTCTAAAAGCAACTTTGTATATGCAACTACAGCAAGTATATACATTGCTCTCTATCACGACCTTTGCACTAAAGCTGTTCGCAAACTCCTTCTACAGGAGAAGCCACAGCAAAATTTCTAACAAAGATCCTCTGTGTGCAATGGCACATGGTATTTCACCAGCTATGAAAGGGGGGGAAAGCCTGAAAAGACTAAGATATGTTAACAGTGAAAATGCAAAGCAGGTCCTCCACAGCCTTAAAAAAAAATAAAAAAATAGAAGCATATCCTCATAATTTTGATTTATATCAGTCTGCACAAGCACAGATTACAAACCTGTAAGAACTTCAGGCATGTGGCAGAAGATTTTTCTACTCCATCAATATTTTTTTCACACTGATTTACTAGTATAATATGGTAATAAATCATACAATGCCACTAAGGATGTATGAGAGATAGAATCATGATTTATTAACGGTACCTAGTGAGGAAGACATCGCCAAGTGGTTCTTTTAAGTATTCTTTATTCATTTTAGAGATCACTAGAAAACATCTCTTGCCATCATGAGATATTCAACAATGGGAAATGCATTTATCTGAATGCAAAGAATCAACTGACTGTTTTCAGTCTGGGAGTCCATAACCCAGACAATTCCTTAGTGATGGGAAAAGCTTATGCAACAGATTTGGTATTATGGTTGTGAGAGTTGATCGTTTCATCTCATTTCTTTTTTCTGTAAGTAAAAAAAAAAAACATTTTTTCCCACTGCTTGAAACTTATTGCTAGGTAGTATCTTGAAACCTGTCAACAAAAGAGAAGGTTATCACCCGCAAACATCTTGAGAACTCCTTGAAAAAGTGAATTTCTAAGTCTAAAATAATACAGAGAAATTCTCAAAAATAGAATTATTTTTCTGCACAAGGAGTAATTCACAAATGACAACAATGCTGTCCTCCAAAGGAGCACATCATGAAACACAGGAAATAATGTCATCACTGAATCATGGCTCAGCTTTGATTTGCCACCATTTCAGTTTAAGGTTTAACATTAGCTTACATTTAGAGTTATCGTATTTGTCTGTTAACATAGTCACATGAGAAGCCTGGACCAGATAGTTCATCTTGGCTTCAAAAATACAGTTCTCTAGCATCTTAATCGAAAGATGCCAGACAATTATCTGTCACTACACCATGCAAAGCCCAAGATATTAGAACATTCTCTGATAAGCACACTAAAAATCCATTACAGATACAACAAAGTTAAAGGGGCACATTCAGATGACAACACAATGCAGGCTCACCACATTCTACATGAGCAACCAAAAACGTTCTGGAAAGTACGTGACAGACCTGTCAGTCAGTACACCTTTCAGACATATTTAGGAAACTCCTCAAGCCGAGTTGTAACATTCCATTAAACACAAGAGGTGTTCAGATTTCACAAAACACAATTATCTTTCTGGTTCTCTATGTGACTCTACAATGTATTAGTGCTATACTGATGAACTGCTGCAAGACCATATCAATGCATATTGTCTTCTGCTCTACTCCTACAGCCTTTAAATGTTTTATTTGTCTGCTCCTCAGTATTCAGAAACATTTTTTTCTGTCTTCACTGAAGTTGAATATGCTCTAGTCTTACAGGACTTCCTGGGGAATAAAGTGCTAATCAAAACAAGTGAGGCTGGTAGAGTGTATCCCTCAGCTATTTTACTGTAGTGACAGCTTAGCTCTGTCTGTTACAAGTAAAGATTTCTTTTCTTTTTAAACCACTACTTGCAGCCATTGCTTTGTTACTACTTTCTTAAAAGTGACAGAACCAGCTTGCATTTTATCTCAAAGCTAATTTCTTTGTTGTTGTTGTTCGTTGCACAAACTAGAAATTTTTGCAAATTTCTCATGCTGAGATTCATCAAACTCATTTCTTTCATTCCTGGAGATTTGTCAATCTGGCTTGTTTTCAAACAGAAGTTCTAAAGAAATGGTATATTTCAAGCCACTAGAGTGTGCTCCTAGAGAAGCTAAGGAAGAAAAGTGCGCTATTTTTAAAGATTTTTAGAAGATCTATTTATTTTTTTATAAAAATAATCTGTAAAAAGCGTATTTGCGTTGTCTTTTTTACCTGATAGGGTAAAGCTGACTAACTTCCGAGAGTGCTGGGCTCCAGAAGCACCTTCATCCGTGCCTTCTACTCCCATCTGAAGAGGAGAAAGAAAGAACATGCCACAGAAGTTTTCATCTGCTTTATACATTATTGAAGATGGTTATGCAACTGCATAGAGGCATGCATGGGAAGAATTAGACCAATTATTGCCTGTTACCAGGGACGAAGCTACAGCATCCATTTCTAGGGAGATATTATTTACACCACACCGTGTTAATACACTAGCCCTTGGAATCTTCCAAAGAGAAAACCAGTCACAGAAAGGGAAACGGTATTTTCTTGTGGGTTTCATTTTTATAAAATAAAATCAACCGTATGGACTGGAAATATATATATGAAAGCATGAGCTAGCCAGTGACAGCATGTGTAACTTTGGTCACTTTTCACAAGTGGGCAATTTACCATGCAAAAAAAAAAAAAAAAAAAGGCAATGGAATCAATGAGATCAAAAACCTTCAGATTTATGAATGAAAGGTCTTTGTAAATGGAAAATTACATCATCGATATAAATACAAATGTCATCTAACAGCTATGCTTATACTGCACATATATTCAGGTTTGGTTTCTACAGAAATCTCTGGCTAGGTAAAAGCATTACCTCAAAATAAAAGGCTTCTCATGTATTAATGTCTAAATTGCTATACCCACAGAACAGTTCCTTCAGCTGACAGACAAATTTCTCTCCAGACAGAGATGTGCATCCAGCTGAATAATCTAACGTAAAAACATCAATGGAGCTAGACTGAAAGTCAAACGGTTCTCCACGTAGGCAGTGCACTCACTCCCAGACAGAGATTACACACAGTGTGCTAAAAAAGCCTCATCCAAAAAGCTTTATATTAGTGAGAAAATAGGAAGTCATCCGACTATTAAACAAAATAAGCTGATAACAAACTTGTACACCTGTGGGTGGAAGTATGTAAAGCAGCTTTTAGCACCTGAACAGTTGTCTGAAAGCAGAACTAGAAGCTATGGGACTGAAAATATTTCTGAAGCTGTGGTGGCCAGACTAGAAAGTGCAGTCCATGAGAAAACCACTAAACAATAGCAAAAGGACTTTTGACTTGCTTTAAGCATTATCACGAGCTTTCAAATACTTCCCATAATGATTAGCAAACAAAAGCACAATCAGAACAAACGCTGGGTGCAATTGATGCTGACGGATTTATTCTGTTGCACAATTCCCATGCTTAGCATATAAAAGCAGTCAAGCCAATAAAGCGATACAGAAACCATGGTGACGTTGACATTTGGCATCCCCATAGGCCTCAGCAGCCTCGTGAGGGAACAGACTGTGTCAGGAAGTTGCACTGCTCCCCGCCCGGCCGGTTTCCTGTCCTCGTCGCTGCGGTCGTGATTCACCGTCATTTTCAGGGACGAGCTTTTCTCACCAGAACGCTCTCAGCTCTCTCACCTCCCCACCGAGCACGGTATCATTACTCCCACAACTTCGTAAGGATACACAAGCAGTGGCAGCTGGTAGTAAAATTATGAGGGCATTGAAAACACACCGGGTTAACTCCATCCCGACCTGCATCCTCCTGCTTTCGGAGGGTTGCTCTGGAAGCAAGAATGGGCCAGTCCCACTGGGAAGGAGAAGCCAAGCAGGCAGGGTTTCAAGAACTCTGCACATATCAGTGTGCTCTACTTGACTCCTTCCGACAGGCATTGATTTCTTGTTAAGAACCCTACGCATCAACAAAAAGGTCTTCCTCTTCCTGTATGTATCTTTCCACTACATCATGGACTACAAATAACATTGTTTGCTATGATTGCTAATCATTGCTTTAGTATGTTTTACAGAAAATATGATTTGCCCACAATTCAGCTATAAAACTAATTACAACAGTGTTCTCTAGCACTTCCACAGTTTCATTCATTTTATGCCATTTTCCAGCTCCATTATGATCCGAACAGCAGGTTCCGTTTTTCTGCACCAATTGCAAGACTTGATCCCACCAGACACACTTGCATTTTGGCACTACAAAGGCTATCTCACCTGGTGTAAGGAAGTGCTTCTGAATACTAAATCAGATCTCGCTTTTCCTCTAGCTGAAATGAACACAATATTAACTGCTCATCCAAAAGCAAGATGAGCTGAAATTCCTGGTGTAATATTCCATCAGCATGAGGAAAACCAGAAATGGATCTCCCACCAAACCATGCAATGCAAAAATTCAGCATGGTCCAAGTAAGCAGGTAACTTATCACAGCTTAAATAAAAACAAACAAACAGAAGGAATGGGCATGCCTCGACTTTTACCACTCTCAGGACCATCGTATCTGTCACAAAAGACATGACACACACAGTGCTTAAGCTTAACACCAAAACCAGGAAAATGTTAGGAGGTATTAAAGCTTAACAATAGGTGTACTTATGTATAACTAACCCAGTAAGATATTTTATAGGAGGCGTCATAGGAGCTATCATATGGCATTCTCATCAGTGAAACTATCAGCTCACTATTACTGGAAGTCTGTGTTGTTAGAGCAAACAAAACTGTTTACATAAAATTACACCTTCCATCAGGAGTACAAATTCTGTAGAATACCCAGGATCCTGTGCTACTTTTCAAAGAAAACAAAACAAAACAAAACAAACAAACAACAAAAAAAAACCTTCCATAGTGACAGCAGGTTAACCCCACAAGACGGACCAATGACTCTGACAGATGGGTTTTCAGGTAACTCCCAAGTAAATAAATGCATATTCAGAGAGAGGAGTTCAGATGTCTTTTTGCGTAACTAGTCTTGAAAAAATACCACTAAGTGGCTTGTATGCCAGGACCAAGAAAATACACAAGCTTAAATGGTTTCTTCATTACTTTGAGATGCTTATTTTTTATTTAAAAACAGAACATAAAACAATCAGGCTAGCTTTCATTCAGTAGTTTATAAACTTATATTAAAGACAGTTGCTGTCGAGCTCACTAACTGTAGCACATTTTCTTCTATAAAGTATCAAAAGCTCCTATGCCTGCTGAGAACATCTATTGTTCATAGGTCTAACTATTAAATGATGCTGTCATTTAGGTCAGGAATTCTAATAGAAAGAAAAAACATTTGGTATAACGAGACATAGTCCATGACAGCACATGCCGTATCACATTGCCATAACATTCACTTGTACAAGAATTTACAATGCTGAAGAACCGCAAGATCAGAATAAAAGTAAGCAGCTTAAATCAGTTGTGCTCTACAGTATCCTCAACACTGTAGCTGTCAAGACACCATCCTGACAGATATAATCTTAAATACTTAGCAGGTATTATCAATGAATCAAATGTACTGTGAGACTTTATGTCAGCTGAAGATCTAGCCTATTAGATGAATTACATCCATCAAATGCACCTGGATACAAGTTTGAAAGGTTCTGCTTAGAGTTTTGGAAGGTTCTTATTCTTAATGGTATTTATTTAAACAACTAAAAAACTCCTTTAAAACTTCTAGGATTTCAAAAGTGCAAGTAATGAAATTGTAATAAGGCAAAAATAAACCGTGAAAGTCAGAGAATTATCTAAATTTCAATGGTATATGAACACTCAAAAAATTCAATAATTTCTGCAGCAGCAGAGTTTTGTATGGTCTTTTTTTATATATACTAGTAATTGCTATCTCAGCAACAGTTTCATTTTTAATAATAACAAATAAGTGGGGACTTCCGATAAGAATTCTGTTTGAATTAGATAACCAGTGTGAAAAATTTCTAATATGGTGTTAAATTACATCAAACTGCCAGCATTAATATTGAAAGCAAGTAAAATGAGATTGTTATCATAAAAGATTTCATTTCAACTTGGTGATTTTTACCATCATTTTATCATGAAAAATACCAAACCACGAAAAGCATTTCCTAATTTAGGTGACCGTTGTCATACAATCTCTCTCTCTCTCTCTTTTTCCAAAAGTTGCAGTTAATAATAAAACTAGAAGACTTATATTGATAGGTTCGTCTGGCAGTTAACATCGGATGCAAATACAATGAACAAATAGGTTAAACTTACCATCACAGCAGGGTTTTTCACAGTGATACATGGAGTAGTAGCTCGGAGGGCTCCACTAACACCATGATAGTATTTAAAACAGATCTTTATTTCGGCTAGAAAACAAGACAAAAATTACATTAAATCCTCTGTGACTGACAGTAGGCAAAAGACAGACAACTAAAGGAACATGTGTATGGGAAGTTGCAGCTCAATTCTGTTCATTGCGCGTGAGTTTAGGCTGATTCACCAGTACAGTTCACTGGTACATCTTTGCTGTAAAAGCACACAGTAACTGTAAGTGAAATGCATTTTCTTTTGACCTGTAGAACAGGACTGCAGACAATCAGGATACAGATTCAGGATACATTTCCCAGGATTGTAATACAACCCTATTTGCTGTAAGTAAACTGTGCTTTTTAGTCTGAGTTGACTCTTAGGAGATATAGGAGAAATCATTAGATCATCTACTGTGATCATTATTGTGCTCTTTGCTGCTCTTTCTCCACTTCTCAAAATTAATATTGACATACGGACTCCAGAACTATACCCAACACCTAGCATCAGCCTCACCAAAGCTGAATGAGAGGGATTGTTCCCAGGTCCTACCAGATGCTCCTCTCTCTCAAGAAATGCAGTAGAGCTCTAGTCACAGGTTACACAGCAAGTTGATGTTAAGGTGTGGCATACACTCACTGACGCTGCAGGCATGGCCGGAATGTCTTTCATTCTGAAGCCAGCAGTATCAAAATGGATCTTATTTGGTTGTGCCCAGCTTGATAGTTCATTCTATATGGACCTCAGATTGCTTTTATCCAGGTGAAACCAGTATAAACCCCAGATTTATTTTCAAACAGACAATTAAAATATTTAAAAGCACTGCATTTCTTTCAGTAACTCCTGCAGAGCCCTTTACTATCATTTAGCATGCCTATCCAAAAATACCCTTGATCCTTGTAAAATAAGAAGGTAGTAATAAGAGACATAACTTGAGCATGAGATAAAATATTATAAAATTCAGTTTCTTATCACTTGGATTCTGCATTAGCCCTAGAGATATCCTGACATTCTGGTAGGAATGGAGATCCAAGTACAGTTGTTCATGGTGGAAAGCTATTAACATGCTGTTCAGAGCGCTCTTTAAAGCTTATTCTGTATGGATACGATCCATCACTCAGTGATCTGCCTTTAGAAATACTTTAGCAGGAAATTAAGAATAGAGCAGCTGGTTATCTACTCTTTGCGTATTCTGCAGGTTGTATTTCTGCTACTATTTCAATATAATCATTATGAAAAAGACTTACTGAACTATTTCCTACTAGCTTGATTCTTGCCAGACTTTGGAAGAAGTTGCATGATACGTATCTGAAGGAAGCTTGAAGCATTTTATACTGGAACACAGGAAACGTTTCAGCATGCTTCTGGTCCCACTGAATAAAGTTTTGTTTGCTAGACTGCATTTGCTGCAGACAAAAGAGTATTATGTTTCAGCAAAGCCCGACCTCTACTGTTGTTCCTCTGCATGCTTCTACCATAGCAGCACAGCTATAATTACAGCTGCCCTTGATCCTGTGGGATTTTCCCTATCTGGAACAATCTCCCTGTTTTCCTTCCCCACTGGAACAACTCTTCTGTAGGAGGTTGATGAGGGTTCACCTCTGGGTACAGATATCACCATGGCCAGACAAAAATGGCCACAGGCAGGCACAAATTACAGCAACCGGTTTGGACAGAACCGGAGGGTGTGCATAGAAGTATTGGCAGTTCAACTCCTTTCACTTGGTTTAACAGCATGTTGGAAGTCCAAAAATATAAACCTGCATGTACTGAATATGGCTGTGGGACATGATTCGTTTAGGGCTAAGGGACTTCATCACTGCAAGATAAAATGCCCACTTATCCCTACTCAGAAGGATGAAAAATCCATCCCCCAAGTCTGCTCAGCCAAGAAGTTTTTTTGTTTTGTTTTGTTTTTTTTTTTTTTTAATTTTAATTTTTAATTTGCTGCAGTAAGTCAACATTCATTTAAGAGAGAGGATGCACCTCAGAACTGACCTTCAAAGGCAGGAGCTGGGCTCACAGGGAGGGAGGAGGTGGAAGAACTTCTGATCCCTTCTCCTCCTACTCTCAATTTGTCACTTCAGAAAAAGAAGCTAGCACTGGAAAAGCTATCAGCTGCTGCTCCTATTTGCAGGCAGCCCGTAACGCAGACACAAGTTTGTTATACATTCCCACTACACTGGCACT
Source organism: Oxyura jamaicensis (assembly GCF_011077185.1). Classification (NCBI taxonomy): domain Eukaryota; kingdom Metazoa; phylum Chordata; class Aves; order Anseriformes; family Anatidae; genus Oxyura; species Oxyura jamaicensis. Next base: position 1,767,740 of record NC_048899.1, on the reverse strand, counting down.
TAGATTCTCCTGCAGGCAGAAATGCAATACTACAAGCTTTGGATCCTTGGATTTCTTCCTCTCAGTGACTTCTACAAACATGCAGTCCTCTCCAACACCTGTATGTGGCTGGTGGTAGAAGACAACATCTGATTCAAGAAATAGATCCGACAATCCATTTCATACAAACTGCATTTAGATTTAAAAAAAAAAAAAAAAAAAAAAAAAAAAAAAGCTTAGAAAAAGTATTAGAAAAAGAGAAGTTAAGACATGACATCTGGAGACAGCTACTCTTACCAAGAGAAGAATCATTGATTTGGTTTGGGCTTTATACAGCTCTACACACAGGAACCTTAGAGGTGCAGTTGGCATTGTGTCACTGGGATTAACAGAGGAGAAGCTGCGCTTGAAATTCAGCATGAAATTGAAAAATGGGCTATGTGGCATGCTTATGCCAGATATTGCTGATGTGAATATAGGTTTGCAAAATCAGATCTTGTACACAGCAAGAATACAGTGCCCTCACAGAACCAGAGGCAGCTGATTTTTTATATACATACATATATTTATATATATATATATATAATAGTGCTAAAAACTACAATTACTAAAGAAATCTCAGAGGAATCCTGTCAATTCAAAAAAGCTGAGTATGTAGCTCGTTGACATTTCTTCTGTGTTATCAGAAAAACTGTGATTTGTGTATTTGTTCTTTACGTCTGATGGATTTCTCTGCCCCAGACATATTGAAAATAGGTGTCTGTGCCTGCTCCTGATAGAACACCTCTCTACTTCTTACATATAAATAAGACCCCAAAAATACAAACAAATCTTCAGAAACAGTAAGCTCCTGCAAACAGGACTTGAATATTTAGAAAGCTGAGTTCATACCATATTAATACACAGGCTTCCTCTCAGCTGTTCCATAGTACCAACTGCTGAATAGCATGCATCACCTACAGTTTTCATAGTTTCTTTTATTCCTCCTGGCACCTCGTTTTCAGGTGTTTCCTTTAAGTGTAAACTTGCCCTTCTCTTGTTTTTCTTTCCTACTACTGCTTCCCCCAACAAGTTAATCAGCTTGCTTTGTATGTGATCTGTACTGAAAAATTTAACAGCAGTAAATCCAGCGAGGGAAAGACACTTGTACCTGACCACGGGACTATTTGCTGTCTGCTTGATTAAAGAAAAATGTGACCTTGCAGAACAAAAACCATTTTCATTCATGGGAAAAAGTGACTGTACCTAGCTCTCCGTTCTTGCTGCCACACGTCCCATTGTCCCTGATGTTCCTCCAGACATCACACAGACCGCGAGGAATTCCTAAGCGACCAGACATTTCCTCTTCATTTAAAAATAGGACAAAATGAAATCGGGGTGTCTACGATTGTTTGAAAGATATCGCAGAGCCGTATGAAAAGGGATACATGTTAATTCATGTGGATAAGACCATAATACCCTTCTTTAAAAGCTAATAGCTGTTAACATTTTATAACCATAGTTTTATAGCTCAAGTCCTTTACATAAAAATGTTGGAATTAAGAAAGGTGTCACTTAAGAAAGGTGTCACTTAAGAAAGGTGTCACTTAAGAAAGGACTCAAACAGCGATATCTAAATTTCAGAAGAACTCCTGCCTGATATGCAGCGTAACGCTGTACTTCCCTCTGGACCATGCACTCTTCCCTCTTCAATAACAGAGAGATCTGTTTATACAAAATAATAGTTTGCTTTTAAAACATCAGTAGTTCCCCATGTTCTCTGTGTGTTTCCTGCCTTTAATATTTTATCTTTGCCTTTAAATAACTGCTTTAGGATAAAAAGATACCTATAAGACATAAAGCTGGAATACATAAACACAAATATCATGCTAGAAGAATGCATTCTTCCCAGGAGACCAATAATTCAGGAAAACAAATTCATTAAGAACAGGTTGTTCTTATATATATGAGAGGTGGAGCTGCCCCACACTCCACTGAGAAGGGATGGCAGAGACACCTCCAGAAAATAAGTCAAATCCTTGCTGGCTTGCAATGGCCTGATGAGCGGCGCTCCCTGCTAGCTGCACAGAAAGAGCACAGCAGCTCGTAGCTCCTGGACTCTGCAGCGAGATGCCAGGAGTCACTTAAGCTGAATCCATGGCTCTCTGCAGATATAAAAATATGTCCCCACACTAAGAAAAAGCTGACATCACAGAAACTCGTATAAAAAGGTATGAGAACACGTTTTGCAAAGCATTTAAGAAAACTCTGGTACAAAGCAACAAATTCAACACAAAACATAGATCACTCACATTCAGATTTTACAAATGTATAAAGGGAGAAGTAATCCAGGGCAAAAACACCGGGTTAAACCCTAATTTTTCCCAGCTGAACACAAAAAGCCTATAAAGAAGCCAAGAATTTAGAAGTGCTCTGCACAACCTGTCAGTTGAATTTATTTTCTTAGCTTGACTGTTCATTAAATACAACCTTCTTGTTCAAGTATTTAGCGCTCTTTCCACTGCATCATTTTAACCAAGCATCTCTTGGATTACTTCCTCCTCCTACCAGCACAGCACAGCAGCAGCAGAGCAAGTGCCAAAGCAGGCTGCCTCCTGGCATTCTCCCTCAGCAGGTTTATCACAAAGTTTATTTTACAGAAGGAAGGATTAAAAAAAAAAAAAAAAAAAAAAAAAAAAAGGAAAGTGATTTAAGCAGAATTACAGAGAGATTTCTTTCGTGGTCTTTCTGCACCTAACCAGCTTCAAAGGAAGCCACTAAGCAACAGTTGCTCAAATACCAGCTTACCTGTCCCTGCCGCCCGCACTCACTTTGCTGCAGCTCTGAGACATTTCTGCTTACAGTCATGAGCCTGCCTGTTACATTCCAGTTTGGCAAAAAGGTTAACCTAACCTTTAAAACAAAGCACTGGGCTATTATGTGCTTAAGGAAGTCAACAAGGCTTGCCACAAATTGTAAAAAACACAAGACAAAACCCTATTTCAGTTATTTGTGATACACAAAAATAGCTAGTAAGAGACAACAGATATAAATAGCAGAAGTATAATAAAAGTATTTCTTACTCAGGGAACAAGTTTATAAATAGGGTTGGGACGATAACCACGAGAAGCATAGTGCCCGGGGAGAGTGCTGGAAGGGCACTGGTTACACAGCACCACCCAGGCAAGCATCCCCGGCTCAGAACAAGTCAGTGTGAGGAAAATACGATTTTCACAATTTCATTTAAATGGTCAAAATATAAACACTGGGTACGAGTAACAAGTTACATTGATAAAGCATTTATTAGCACTGACCATTGACCGATGTTTTGGGCAGAGCACTGAACTGTGCTCCTACCCCTACTAGACAATAGCAACAACTCTTCATGAGAGCAGCCCTTTAAAGCTAAAAGCACATCAAGTTCAATTATGAAACCCATTTGTTTTTCTTCAATCTATATTAGTTTTTTATATATATATATTTATATAAATAAAAAGGGAGCTAGGAGTGCACTCTTCTAACTGCAAAGTGCAGCAAATTTCCATCTTGGTACGCTATTTTTACAAACTTTGTAATTTCATCGTAATGGGCACTGAATACAGAGAACTCTATATAAAACCTCATTTGTAACGTGATATTGTATAACGCAAACACATGTATCATCACCACGCTTTCTGAATATATCTCAGAGTCATGCCACAAAAGTGAGAGTTTAAGGACAAAATAGAAACAGTCTGTGCAGTCACCCAGCCGAGCACTGCAGCGTGGCACCAGCAGTGATTTAACCACAAACATCCCAAGAGTGATTTGGAAGTGATTCATGCGACAAGACTGGCAGCGTCTGGATGAATCCCAACAGTCGCCACTATGGATTATTTTTCAAGATATAAGGAAAATATATGCCAATCAATGTTTATATTCTATTCACAGCAATGGCTACGCCATCAAACGTTGTAAGTAATAACAAACGTACACTGCAAGTAAAGTAGGTGAAGGCCTTTCTTGGGGATGCTGTTAATTAATACACATGGGACCAAGACCATATAAACACAAGTCAATAGGACATTATTGCTCGATTCAGGTAACTCAGTCTCAAAGGAAGCTCTGGGCCTGCACCTGTATCAATAAACCAAGCAAGTACGGACTCAAGTACAAACACACGACCATCCATACTGCTGAACCGTCACTGAGCATCCCCGACACTCCTGTCCCATGTGCTGGGGAAGGGAGGACGGGCTGGCTGTATGGACACAAGCGCCATGCTGTGCCACTTGCTCCCGGCAGCAGAAAACACACCATGGTCTGTTCTAACTACTAGGAAGTTTGCAGGTTTAAGTCCTAGGGACTTTGTGCCTACGGAAGTCCATAAGCACTGCAGTTACGTGTTGCCTCACAGTGACCACACTACACCAGTTCTCCCCCGTGGCACATCCAACACAACCTATCCTTGCCCACATTGCAGACCTCAAAGCTGCAGTTTGCCTGTGAGAGGCAGCTCTTACCAACCAGTCTTCAGAACACCTCAAGCTTTTTTTAAAGCTGGTATGCTTTTTCTATCACCAAGATTTCCATGGATCATTTCAACTCCATCTTTCTGCTTCCTCTGTTCTCCACAAGGAATGCCATCACCTCTGCTCCAACAGCCCCGAAAGGAAGCCGTTGCCATCCTGAGCTCCCTGTGATGCCCCAAGAAGCTCTCTGCCACGTCAACTCTGCTCCTGGGACAACTGCAGCCTCTCCTGCACCGGACACTAAAAGTCCTGACATAAAGAACTTAACAGCCTGATGTTGTGATAAACACCACATGAGCATAAACATAACCATAAACACACAGGCACTGAGCTGTGTTGCACCTTCACACCGCTGCCATCAATTCAGTGACACACCTTGAACTCGTCCTTTCATTTCACAGCAGAAGGAAGGAATCTGTTTGTAGAGCTGCGGTCACGTCTAGCAATCCTTCTGTAGTCTGTATAGCAAACAGCCTGAGGGAGCCGTCTAGTGAGTCATTGTTTTCCTTTCCCCACATTTTAGCGAACTTCAAAGCAGAAACTCTTAGACACATCTGTTATGGAAGGAAACACCATCTTGGGCACACTGATGCTCACATTCACCTTGTTGAATCTCTGAAGTGACACAGATCCCTTCCGTGCTCACAGTGCACTTCAGCTCCTTCCCCAGGTAAAACAAAGGAGCTCCTGCCTCTGCCAGCTTTGGCTCTGCGGTTCAGAGCCAGTCACTTCATCTGCAGGTGACAGCTAAGGATACCAGCTGCTTGTGGTGGTGAGCTGGGCTTTGAACTTATTCCTTCCGAACTCCTTTCCTCCCCCTCCTCCTCAGCCACTCTCCTCAGAGGCTGCTTGCACTTCTGGAATATATTAAGTTCACCTCTCATTATTTCACCATTGACTCCTTTGATTCTCTCCTCTCTGCATGCAGTTTACGGATTTTTTGGTGTAGTTTTTTTTTTTGAAGCATGTGAGAGTTTTCTTTCATCATCCTAATTTAGTTAATTTGGGTGCTTTGGGGGAATTAATGCCTGTTTTTAGTATGAAGATGGTGAGATTCTCCCCACCTTATTTTCTGAGGGTTGCCTGATCTGAAGAGAGGAGATGGCCTTCAGTTCTGCCTTTACAAGGTGCTTGCTTGGGAAATAGGCGATGGTGGATCTATAGGGAGGGATTGTAAGAGGAATAAACTGAATGACCAGAAAACTGAGTTAAAAGATTGCAGATACACAGTAACATAACATTCAGAAAAAAAAAGTTTAACCAAGGCTTAACTTTAAACATAAGTATAAATTCCACAGACTTCAGTGAAACTATTAATACGTTTATAATTATCCCCATGGAAAAATAGGTTCCCAGCTAAGGCATAAGATGCTTTTTTTTTACAAGGTACAAATCTGAGGATTTCAGAAGGAGCTTGAGGCCCAAACCAGCTGACTCCCACTGATTAACATTAATGAAATTAAAATGGAAATCCTCCTTCTGCATAAGATTCATTTGCATATGGCTTGTTAGTGATGCTATCATCCTCTGCACTCTGCCCTGGAGAGATCTTACATTATGGGTGAAAAGATATGCCATGTCCCTGAGCTCTGACACTGCTGGGAAAAAATGCAACCAAACCCTTTGGGATCATATGCACGCTGACTGATCTCAGCTCATCATTCAACATTAGTAACTTCAGTTTCATCACTTTTCTTGCCAAAAAGACAAACAGCTTCAGGCCAGATTCATTTATCCTAGGCTGAGGATGGACATCGTGTTGAGGATGAGCCAGCAACTGACCTAATCCCGGGCACAGCAAACCACCTCACAGGTTATGTTTGGAGGTGCATGGCCAGCAGACAGATGGAATTTGTTATCCCCTCCTGCTCAGTGCTGGTATGGACACACCTGGACTACCTCACCTAGTTTTGGGTCCCTCGAGTTCAAGAACATGGAGAACATGGAGAGGGGAGAGCAGAAGGCTATGAAGATGGTTGGATTGAGAAAACATGACCTGTGAGAAGAGGCTGAAGGAGCTGGCCTTGTTTAGTCTGCTGCAGAGGAGATTAAGGCAACATCTAACTGCAGCAGTGGTAGTTTGAAAGATATAGTTACAAAGATTACAAATTAAAACTCTTTTCAGTTCTATCAGAAGATTTTAAACCTTGCAACAGCCCCAAATTTAAGCTTCTGAGGTTCAGACTAGATGCCAAGAAAAATCTTCTTTAACTGTAGAAAAGCTGCAGTACTGGAAGCATCCTAAAGCATCTGCAAAATCCCTGTCCCTAAAGGTTTTCAAGACTGAGCTTTAAAAGCCACATCTGACCAGGTAAAGTGTTAGTAATAGTCCCACTCTGAGCAGGAGGTTGGATCAAAGACCTTCAGAGGTCGTTTCCAACCAGCATTTCGACACTGTGATTAATCTCCAGCTGAGTTTAGATTGATCCATTTACACATTTTGTCCATCCTTTTCCCACAGACGCTGTCGTCTCTTATTGGATCTGCTGCTTCAAAAAATCAAAGATACTGCTGCTGATTATACTCCCAGTTCTTCCTTTCATTCCCAGCAAAGCACTGCTGAGTTGGTAACGCTCTGCTGCATGTCATAGCCAGAGGAGTAAATATGACAAACCCCTCATACCGTGACATCTATCTGATACATTCTGCCTCCTGGCAAAGACATTCCTAAACACAAGAAATCTAAAACTGTAGAATTCTTTCCAAAATTTGGAAAATAATGGCAGTCAATGCGTCAGAGATACCTTAACTTCAAGAATCAGGCACATATTTACTGGGGACATGAGCCCTTCCATTTGCCTCTCCCTCTTGCTATGATGGTGCTACAAGGAGTACAAATTGTATCAGCACCAGGGCAGGAGAAGAGCCTAAAGGTGAGCTAAGTTCATCTCCATGGCTGGCCCAGGCTGGGCAGCGTCACTGTTTGCAGACCACAGTGAGAACCGAGGCTGCATCTCTCTTCCCCCAGCCCCCTAGTGCTGCGCAGCAAGAGGCAACCCCACTGAGGTCGTACCTGAACCATGTGGCCACCTGTGCATTCGCCGGGGCTGTGATGTAGTGATGCATCGCAGGGAAATAACGTAACATCATGTAACATAAAGGAGAAGCTGCCTGTACCTGCATCAGAGATGCTCCCCCGCTAAAAGCTAAAAGGAAAAGCCTTGCTGAGCAAACTTTGTCATATATTTGGGGAGTCTCCCAGCTTAAAAAGTGTAATTAGAAATTCAGTATAGCACGTCAGTGCAATTTTTGGCCTCTCACAAGTGTCACCGGTGACATATTTATCTGTCACACACTGTGCTATAGCAGCATATGCTCATAAACATTCCTTTTTACAGCTCTCAGCTGCTGTGTAATTGCTCCTCTTTTGTTCATAGTATGGCAGTAAAACTGTTAATTAGTAAAGCTAGCCACAAGCAAGGAACACATATCCTTCTCTCTTTATATCAGTTGCTTGCAAAGTCCCAAGTCTGTTGAAACTGTTTTTAATTCAAAACTGCTAATTCTTGAAGCATTAACCTAGGTTACTTATTCACATGAACTAAGAGCCTCGTTTCCACACATGACAGAGCAATGCTAAAGGATACAAACCAGCTGAAGGATACAAACAAATATCCTTGAAGTCAAACTGCCAGTACAGGCAACAATATTGGTATAAGTATATGTAAGAGAAAGAAGAGGCAAGGAACCCTTCTAACATAGCCTTTAATCTGCTTTAATGACACTGTCTTTGGCACCAGGAAAGTTTTTGTTTTTGTTTTTGTTTTTTAAATCCTTATTATTTTATTGACCTTCATCTTCAGTTCAACCATTTTTTTCCTGTAGTAAGTTTGAAATTGATTTTGATTTTATCCCATTAAACCTTTATTTTTTTTCCTCATCAAAAAAATGTGCTGTGTAATGCATAGATTCACTTGGCAATGTTCAATGACAACTTCTAGAAAGAAGAATTTTTAATTATTTACAGGCCAAGGGTTCCAACACCTCTTAAAATGCATGTATTCATGTTATATCCATTAATTGGAAGAAAAATTTCTGCCAAAACCTACAGTTAGCAGCACTGCAGTGTACAATGAAGAAATGGAGTGGGAGTATACATATATACTTGAATTTATGGAGATTCATTACTGTGAGGCTAAACAGGTGGTAGAGCAGCTCACAGCTCTTTTGGGACTGATTGCCACTTTGATGATACTCATATCAGAGCTTCCAACAAGCTCATACGCAGTGTTCTAGAATTAAAACATCCAGTTTCTGCAGGGGATCATATACTTCAGACAGTAGAATTACTCCTTTTCGTTAAAAAGCAAACAACAAAGCAAAAATATCTCACAGCAGAGTGGCTTGCTTCCCACAAATCCTGGTCATCTAACAAAGTGGTGAAGGGCTGTGATGTGAAACTTGGCTACCAATGCTCTTCCTGCAGAGCTCAGCTGAAGAGCATTGCTTCCAGTCACACCAAGATTCAATCTTTCAAAACCATCCAATGGTTTCCCAGTGTAATGAAACGTCAGTTGAGAAATCCTGATGCAACTGGACAAGAGGCTGGCACTTCCCGTAGACAAATCTAACCTTCATACTAACACATACTAGCAAGAACTATTGCTTTTTTATCTTTTCCTTCATGTGCATTTACCATTAATGCTTTGACCAGCTGAAATTTTAAACTTCCTAGGAAGGTACTTTCAATGCATATTTACTACATAACATTGAACAAGGCAATTTTTTGTTCCCTTAAATTGAAGTACATTGTCCAAGAACATCCCTGAAACACAAATGCAGTTCTGAGCTCAACTTTTTCTTTTTTGTAAACTCTATAACCGTTTTTTTGTCACTCCATTTTTTGTAATGTCTGGCAAACACATTGAAAAATAAGCTGCTGCTTAGAAATATATGATCAATTTCTTTGGTTTATCCGGGTTTGACAAAATGCACACCTAGCAGTATCTGGATGGTTTCCCTTGACCCAATGGCATGCTTGCCTTACACTGGATAAATATGTACTCACATTCCATAAAATAAGGGCCAGGTTCAATTCGCCATACAATTTGGCCTTTCTGTGTGCCAGTCACTCCACGATTTTTGGAATCCCAGAAATTGGCTGGAGAGTTCTCATCTGTAAGAGGAAAGAAAAAAAAAATCTCACATAGTATTTAGCATTTATAAAAGCAGGGTTGCTTTGATTGTTTGTTTGTTGTTTAGTTCAAGAGGCCCAGACATAAAAAATAAGTTCTGTTAAAATAAATAACTAAATATAAAAGCAAACTGGCAAAAGGCAAATGGCTTCTCTTTTACAGTTGATAGATAGATCAATTTATGCAGCGTGAGCAGACATACATACAACCAAAGTAAATATATGGTTTCCTGTAAGAGGTGGCCTGCCAAGGTAAAGCATTAAATCCCAAACTTCCCTGCCTCAATAGACCAGCTATTGGGAATGTATAGCTGCCTGTCAATTCATCACAGAGTTGCCACAAGATATTATACAGTGGTCTTGCTCTGTGCTGTGGAAATCTAGCATTTTCTCCTTAGCCATGATGTATGGAATTGGGGTTAGAGGTATCAGGACTTGATTTATTTTTTAGAGGATTCCTGCCGTTTAGAAACTGGTGAGAATATGTTTATACATACACCAAAAAAGCTGACACGTTCAATTTCCTGGCATGTATGGTATTACCACCTATCAGTAAACTAGAGTCAGAGGTACAAAGAACTGTCACTTAGTAAGCAAGAAAAACAAATGAGCAATTCAGTGCAATACATTCAAAAGAGGAGAACTGAGAAGTAAACATTAAGTCTCTGAAGATCAGCTTAGCACTATCAGTATTTTCCCCTCCCTGAGAAACCTTTTTGTCCTAACAGTAACAAAAACAGATCTTGGGGTTTGTTTCCTACTTAGCAGCCTGGGTTCAGACACCCAGCATGCTATCTGAATGAAGCAAAAACAGAGGGAGAAGCTGTTTGAAAGGGCACAAAGACAGTTATCATGGCCCAGAGGAAGCTGACATAAATCCAGCTTCTTTTGTACAGAAAGTTCTTTGGAAGTATGCATCGTGAAATGTTACAAGTGCATTTACACAGCTGTTAGACAAACATACCTGCTGCCTCCAATATGACGTCCTAATTCCTTCCAGTAGTACTTAGTAACTTCACTCTCAAAATAAATAAATAAATAAATAAAATTCCTGTTTTATAACACTACTTCGAGTGCATTCTGCAATCTTTAGCAAAAACTTAGTCTCCTGTAGCTTTGTTCAGGAAGCTCTTAACCATTCAAGCCCACTTTCTTTGTACTTTGATAAGAAGTCCCACATAAGCCTAAGGAACTGTCATTCATGTCATTTCAAAAATCCATACACTATTTATGAAAGAATAATTGACGATGCCGCTTCATTACTTTTACCTTAAAATACACGAAAGCTTCTCTTTCTTCATTTCATCTGACCAAGCACCTCAGCGCACGCGTTACACCACTGTATTAGGGTTAGTGCGGTCCGCGCGCCCGCATCCCACTGAACTGGCCTGCAAAGCACTGCCCGGCCAGCACCGGGGGCTCTGCCTGCTCAAGAGCCAGTTCCACGCCCGGGTCACAACCTGAGAGATCTCTGCAGTCGAAAGGCAGCCGGGGCAATCCACTGAGATTTTTATGCCTTGAGGCACAGCAACTTTGAGAATGTTTAGTATGCTGCACCTGAACACCTCAACACCACGACGAGTCCAGAGGTTTCAGAATTAATAATCAATGTTAAAGAGAAGGGACAGGAGGGTTCTCCTAATGTCTGTGATCCTCGAGCACTTGTCTAATACCCTCAGGATTAACTTTCCATGTGGACTTAATAACACAGAAACTGCACAGACCACAAAGGTTGGCATATAGACACTAAAACATAAACCATGCATGCTTATTCTTCAAGACAGCCAAAAAAAAAGAAAGTATCAGGGTGATCAAAGCTGTGCCTCAACTGTGTATTTCATTTTATCAACACTAGATAAAGAGGAACTCAAAAAGCACAGCCTGTAAAAAGCATTCCATGGGCCTCAAAAATCTCCATAGCTTGCAATGCCACTAACTGAAATAATACTGTGGATTTTTCTTTATGTATTTGCTTATTAAGTGTGCTTTCCCTATCCAAGGCCCACTTCTTCCAGAGACATATCTCGTGGATTCCCAGAGTGCTAGTTTAACTTCTGGCATATCTACGTGACTGCCTACTTGGTTATCCAAACCATTGCTACCAAAAGCATGCAGATTTTTGAGAAATGCAATGCATATTTGAAACACGAATCTTTTTAAACTATTCACTGTTCTAATTAGGTCTAGGTAAATAAAGATGTGATGTATGGAGAAAAAAAGTTCCTCTTACATGCTCTAGGTCTGCACAATAGCTGTATTTAATCAATTGGAAAAAAGTCTGTTCATAATTCTAAGCAGGAGGAGAGATAATCAGTATACTATGACCATAAACATGACATGAATTGTTTGAATATTTTCTTTTTCAACAAATCAAGGAAGTTTGAAGGAGTGAAATCAGCCCTTAATAGTGAGATTTCCAATACTTCATGTGCAAGCAATTATTCTTTGTTTTTTAAATCAGTAACTAAATAAAGCCAACAGAAATCTTTACCACGACACTGGTGAGGTTCAGGAAAGGTCCCGCATGAACAACATGCAAGGTAAGCATGAAATCCTGAGCTGATAGTTACAAAAAAAAAAAAAAAAAAAAAAAAAAAGCAGCACATTTTCTAACACCTTAATTAAAAGTCAACAGTAAAGAAGATTTTCAGACATTTCACCCTGGAACAGCCCATTTTGCAGTAATGAAGACTGAAGAAGAATCCCTGATACTCTGCCCACAGGCACACCGCCACTGCAACAGAAGGTGGTGGAGATGGATGGATGGAAAATGCTGACAGGCCGCTGCAGACAGCAATCCACTCAAATTACAGAATTTATTTTGGGCAGAGTTCATTTTCTCCTGAAACAGCTGATTTTTTTCTACTTGTATGAAGTTTTTTACATAGGGGATAAAACAACATTACTAATGTACATGGAAAATACAAACCCTAGTTCATGGATTTAGAAAAAGAAAGGAACCAAAGAGCAAAAGAAATCAAATAGCATGAAAATACTGAAATACACATAATACTGCAGAAATTCACCTATCAAAATTGTAACAAAAAAGTTTAACTGTGATAGTCTCAGCAAGATTCAGCTGGGTAAAACAAAAAAGTGTTTGAGAGCATGAAAAGCATCACGTCAGAAGTCAAAATTACCACTACCTCAGCTCTCCTCTTCTCCAAAACCTTTACATACCCCCTAGGGAACTTCAACTGTAAGAAGCTCTGGTCCCCTTTTAGCTGGTAATTGTTGCTGTTTGTGAAACTGGCTGCTGTTCTAGAATCTGGGCCAAAGAAGAGATATAAATATCCATTCCCAGAACATAAAATATGCAACCAAATATCATCCTTCTGCACTGGTATCTCATCAAGCCAGTCTACATTTCTGAAACAGAGCAGTAGAAGACCCACAGTACAATCTTATCTTCTAAAAGCATGAAATATTACAGAAAGTAACTTGCTGCAAGCCCTGCACACGTCAGTGCACGTGAGAATGTATGTTGCTCTGCAATGAAAGGTGGGTTGTAATAAATATCCCTGTACAGACTCTACGCTGCCTAGTGCTCTGGGAAATCACAGTGAAGCAAACCTGTTCAGAGTAATGTTTTCTCTTTCAGGCATTGCCATCATTACAAAACCCTTCAAGGTAAATCAGATACCAATGGCACGTGCAACATCTCCAGCTTGTGCCCTCCGTGTCAGCAGTGCATCTGTCCCCGCGTCCCCAGCCTCGCCGTGGCTGTGCATGGGAGGCAGCTCCCCCTGCCAGCTGTCAGCTCGGCACGGCTATCTCACGTGCAAGGCAATATGCAAGTACTGGATAAATGCATGGGCAGCTCCATGAAAGATGGCAGCATCATTTTTACCAACGAGTTTGCCCAATAAAACAGCACTTGTACAAGAGTAAGAGCCACCAGAAGCTCCAGTGCATCCAGTGCATCCTCTGTACTGGGAGCCCAGTGCTGGACTCAGCACTGGAATGTGGCCCTACCAGTGCGGAGCAGAGGGGAAGGACCAGTTCTGGCAACACGCCTCCTAATGCAGCCCCAGATGCCAGCGGCCACCTACTCTGCAAGGACGCATCTGTGGCTCGACCCATCCTCCACCAGCACCTCCAGGTCCCTTCCTGCAAAGCTGTGTCATAGATGATCAGCTTGGTACCAGTGTCAGGGGCTGTTCCTCCCCAAGGCCAGGACTTGGCATTTCCCTTTGAACTTCATGACCCTCCTGCTTGCCCACTTCTCCATCCCGTCGAGGTCCACCTGACTGGCAGCACGGCTACCTGCTTGATCAACAGCTCCTGCAGGCTTTGTACCATCTGCAAGCTTGCAGTGATGCGCCCTGCCCCATCACTCAGGATGTCCAGCAGCCAAGCCCCAGCACTGACTGGCACATCACTAGTGCCTGCCCCCCCAGACTTCACGCAGCTGATCACAACACATCAAACACTGCAGTCCAGCCAGATTTCAACCCACCTCACCGTCCACCTATTTAGCTTGTACTCCATCAGTCTGTCTATGCACACGTTATGTTAGACAGCAAGAAAGCCCCACTAAAGTCGGTATCTGACAAAGTCAGGAGGCTTCTTTGGGGTCTGCATTTTGTTCTTTGTGTCTGATCATTCTCACTATTTCTGCCTAAGGAAAAAGGATAAACTGCCTGAAATCAATCACCTCAGAGTCACCTTACACAGTTCAAACTAACAAATAAAAAAACCAGATACAGTCTTAGAAAACAAAACAAGTTAAAAACAGGAACTGCTACTGGTTATTACCGAAGCCAGCGTGATATTCCCAGTGCACAGACTGCTCACGTGTACACCAATGCTCATCTTCTTGTCCCACCTTCTGTGGTCTCTAGTGTTAGGCTGTGTGAGAACAGGCTTGTCTCCAAGAACACAAAGGATTTTTACTCTTCAAAACCAAAAGCATTAAAGAAGTTACAAACTCCTAGTAACGAATTATCATGGATTTATTGCACAGGACAAAATGCTGAAGTTCCCTATTGCAATCAAATAACTTATTTATAGATGCTTGAACACAGAGCTCAGAGAGAAGGTGATGCTAAAGAGATTCAGAATGTCGCTGAATGGATTTAATTACATACGATTTTATAAGTTTCATCTTTCACTACCGTATATGGATTTTTCTAATTCACAGCTCTTGAAAATCCATGCAGCTGAGCTCAGAAAAGATCAGTCATGTTGGTAACAGCATTGTATCCCCGTGTAATTCTGTTATCCTCATTTGGGATTTACCTCCTAATCTCTATTTTTTCATCCCTTTCTGGAAGAAATTCTATGCAAAATCTCTTTAAGAGCTTGTATTGCTTATTCTTAAATTTAAAACTTAATTTAAGTTCAGATTGTCAAAACGCTGACCCCGTAGCATTTTGGGTTAACTTTAATAAATTCCTGGGCACTGCAGATGATGTGTTACCAAGGGGTGTGTGTATTCTGAGCCCAGGGACACTCATAAAGCATTGTTCTAAACATTATTTCTCTCGCCAGGTGTTCTCTTAGTGTGCATCAGAGGAGCGGGAAGGCTGGTAGATGGCAAGGCTAAGTATAGGTTTGCCTCAAGCTGAGATTCTCTGATTTGACACCAGTTTCTCTCATAAGCATGCTGCTGTTTAGTATCATCCTCTATCCATTTTATGTTATTATCGTTTATCTTAGTCTTTAACAAAGGGTTCCAAGCAATAAAAGAGACCGTCACCACAAATGTAAAATTAGTAAGAACATGACGGAGAGTACCAATTGTGCATTTTGAGCAACTGACAACACAAGTTTATAACACTAGATTTTGTGCAGTATTTTCTCTTTGTACCCTCTATTCATTTTAATTCTACAAATACAAAAAATTAGTAATAATAACCCGTGGGTAATCATTGCAGAAGTAGCACAGTGTTCAATGAAAAAAATGAAATAATTTAATTTTTCCCTTTTCTCCAAAATATGCTTAAAAGCAATACAAAAGTGCATCAGGACACATTTTATGGAGAAGACAACTTTCATCACCTGAGGCCTTGTTCCTTTTCTGGAAAGCCAGCAAGCAAATCAGCACTTGCAGGCAGAGCGTTCATTGAAAACAAGTATTAGAATAAATCGCATTACAGCAACCCATTTAAAATACACCACACATCACCTACTGCTCTGCAACCGTTAACTCACTGCAAGCAGCATACAGCCTGGGATATTCAGGGATATTCAGTAATTCCCACTATCAGTCTAGAAACAGTTCGGGGGGTTTCTAGTAGAACCAGCGTATTTTTCACAGAAGGTAGCACCAGTGTGTACAACACAACGCTGACATGAGAGCAATACTTTGTGGCACCATCTAGCCTTACCTGGCCATTCCAAAGGGTATCTGTGGATCCTAAACCGCATGCCTCCATTTGAGTCCAATTAACAAACTGGAGAATTAAGAAAAAAGTCAGTTTTTACAGGATGGATCCTGAAAGTAGCATCCCTGTTCCCGATCACAAACAGTATTTTCTGCAGAAGTTGCCTTCTGGAGCCAGGCTGTGTAGCTCAACTTTGGAAGCTTTAGCTCTGCATTAACACTGCTGCAGAGTCACTGCTTCTCGAGCTGCTTCTCTGTTCTCTCTTCCTCCTGTCATTTTAAGGAAAGGATTTCAGAAGGATGTCCTCAAACTCCCAGGCAGTTTCTAGCAGTAACACACAACTGTCTGCCTCTTCTCCTTTAATCAAGGTTTTTTATCTAGGTCCAAACAGCCCGTGTTAAGACATATGAAGTATTATGTCCTTCAAACTAATCTGTTTGTGGCCACTCCCCTCCGAAGGGTACAGGATGCAAAAGCTCCATCCTCCCTGCACTTCCTTCCTTGCCTGTTCCATGGGAGGATACCAAAACACGGCCCACGCAACAGGGAGCAGGCTGGTGTACACAGGAGGATTTTAAACCCTAGAAACAACAGCACGGCCGACAGCGACAAGTGCAGTGAGAGCCCACGGGAAGTGCTGGCATTTGTTTACTCCATTTTTCACCCACCCACAGGACTCCCCTACAAATCCAGGTATTTTAGAGCAGAGAAGACTGCTTTGTGACGTTTAGCTGGGGTGAAGCTGCCGCTAACCCAGGATAAGTGCCCACAGTGCACTCCTGAGCAGGAAGAGAAGCACGAGGCCAAGTGCTGCCATCCCTGCACCTCCTCATGTAGGTCAGTAGATGCTCTGAGCTTCCTGGTGGACACCAGCAACGGACTTAAAAATCCTTCAATTCACAGGAAGGACCCAAACCATGCTAAAGCAGCCCCAGCACCACGCAGACAAGCAGGGTGTTTGGAGGCTGGTTTGCAAGTAGGGTTCAAGTATTGCAGCAGATGCCCAGACCTGGTCCACAGCCTGCAGCCCATGTCCTTCCCAGCACACAATGAGAAACTGTATGCTTGGGGAGTATGGTGTTAAACCTCTCAAGGCTAATTTTACTTTTTCCTAGTGAAAAACAGAGGAAAAAAAAGGGGGGGGGGGAAGAAAAACAACACTTGCAGGACTACTTATTCCTCCTCAGCTTGACAAATTTCCAACAAATACTTCCAGTCACAGAAAGTATGATGGACTTCTTGCGAACAAGGAACTGAAAGCTGCTGTAATATTTTGTTTCCATGAGCACCTCTAGGAATTGTACTTTCAAGGCACGAGGGGAAAGAACATCAGAATTCGACTACTTCGACTACTGCAAAATAAATCCAAACCGCTGCTGGAAATGTAAGACTAACTGGCTGGAAACTGTTCTCCCTTGCAGACCAACAGAGCAAGCCCCTAAAAAGGTGAGAGGAACAAAGTTCCAGACTGTCGTGTATCTGCTAGCCTTGCATGGCCTCAGGAACAGACTGGCTCTGGCCTCAGCCCAGGAAGTACCATCACTACACTTGTAGACAGGTATTTAATATTGTGACCCTGAGTCAAACAAGTTGGGAGGTGGCTGTTCCTCAGGGTACCATAGCAATTTGTTCCCCTGCACACCAGGAGGAAGATTCACATCCATCCCCTTGCTGCTCTGCTCTGTGGGCAAGAAGGAGAAAGACTCTACTTGCACCCTCTTGCGTGTCACACTCCGTGACTGCCTGCAAACCAAACGTATTACATTATTGACCTTTATTGCACTGTACTACTTTACACAGCACAAGCAATTATTCACTTTTTGACCCGTGGCTGGCAGGATGGTGAGGAATAAGCTGTATTTCTCTAACACTTGCCTTCTTCAGCTGCAGAAGCTGAGCAAAGGGAGAAGCCATAACATACACCCCCATCCAAATAGCAAACAACCAATACTTTTTGCATTTGAAGTTTAAATTAGCTGAGCAGTAAGCAAGGATCCTTGCTCTCATTTTTCACAGACAGCCTTTATTCTGACACCGGCCATAAAATAGACCATTTCCTACTTTTTCAAGAATTGTATGTCTTGTTTCCTTGTATACACATGCTAACACTTCAAGTTGGGGATCAGAGCATCTCCACGCACCCTCACACAACATGGTATTTGGAGACACGGTAGCAGCTCAAAGAATTAATTAACCAGAATACCAAAGATAATGAACCCCCCCCAATTTCTCAGACATATCACAGAGTATAATGGCAAGAATAAAGTGCAATTCCACTTCTCTGTATTCAAAGTAAAGACATCATTTACATTCAAAGCATTCCAAGACAAAAATAAACCCTTTCACTCATCTCCTTGGCAAAAATTCAAAAGCGTAACAATAGGAAGGAAATGACCTCAAGTTTAACCTCTTTCCTGAAAATCTTATTAATCCCCTTCCACGAAGTGATGCGCGTTTCATTCTCACTGCACTTCAGGTGTTGCTTCACACATGTGCAAGCCCCACGGTGCAGGCGCTGTTCCCACGGGGTCCCTGAGCAGCCCACCAGCCACGCCTGGAAGCCAGATCCCACACAACGCTCGTACGCAGCGCTCGTCTCTCCTGCAACGTGTAGCCACAATGACGCAGAGCTTCAGGGGAGTCGGAGGGTCTCACACCTTCCTAAAACGCCTCTACATTCCCTGCAAAGTGCAACACCTAATTCCCACTGGTGAAGCTGCGTATTTGGGCTCATACGGCAGGAGCTGGACAAGAGAGCTCCTGCCTTCCCTTACTTGGCTATGGCAATAGTCAGGAGAGGAAGGAGGGACAGACAACAACGCTGATCAGAGAAATCCATCTCCAGCATTCAATATCGAAGTAAATGCTAAAGAACTTAAGACTTCTAATTAAAATTAAAAAGAAATACTCAAAAGAGACATGGAATGTTCTCAGGATGTAGGAAAAATGCCCATTTGTTAGCAGAAACAACTCAAGAACCTGCAACTATCCTCACAGGACTATTATCAATTTTTCAGAAAGCCCCTTCGAAAAAAAAACAAACACACATAATCTTTCACACATAGTTTCTTCTGTGTGGATTTTTTTGTTGGTGTTGGTTGGTTGGTTGTTTTTTTTGCTTGTTTGTTCATTCATGGGGGGCAGGGCTTTTTGTTTAATTTCTCTACAGTTTTATACCCCTATTTAACTGTTGTGTTTTTTTTCCCTAGAAATATGAGTATATAATTTTCTGAAGCTATTTTTCCTCTGACTGCAAAATTTAAGCCACAAAATATAAATGCAGCTTTTCTGATTTCTGTTAAGGTTGGCACATTTCCTCCAGGAAGTCTCCCGTAGTACTGGTACACTGCTGCCCCAACCACCATTAAGAAGAGGGGTGCTCCTTTTGTAGAAGAGTCACTGCAATTGTTTTGACCTACTCAGCTCCTCCTATGTGGCCTTCTATTTCACTGCTTACTTTCTGATGATTTCCAGTGTGTGACCTCAGCAACTTCAGCTTCCATATAGGTAACATATTGATATCAAACTTTTACCATTTTTGTCCCCATTTTTTTTTCCTTCCTCCTTGCCCCTGTGCTCTTCCATAGGCACCTTGGCAGAGGCCCTGCCCTGCACCACCCCAAGGCTTGGACGCCATCTCCTAACTCTCCTCTTTCCCATCTCCATGCTGCATCTCACTGCGGGTACAACACACCCCCTTCTCCTTGCCTTCCTTCCTGCATCTGCCTACAGTACCCAAAGACTCCTTTTCCTCCATGCAGGTGAAGGAAATTCCCTGTTCATTCCCTGTTCATCTGAAATTCTCTACATCTCCTCACTCCAATTGTTCACAGCCTTTAGTATATGTGAGCTTTCCTGAGAAGTTGTTCTGTGCAGGTAGCTGTATCCAGAGATGAAATGCAGGATAAAAGGGCTAGTTGGCCAGCAAAAAAATAACATAAATCTTTTTTTTTTTTCTTCTTTTTTTCTTTTTTTTTTGTGTGAGAGAAACCATAAATACAAGCTAGCTGAAGCCTGAAGGAACATGCAATAGTGAGAAAAAGGAAAGTACAAGTTAACACTTAAAGGATGAATTTCAGGAATGGAGAGGGTGTCAAGCATTGCGAGGATCAGGTAAGGAAACACACTGTTCTGCCAACCAAAAAATCAACTGTTTTCTCTGGCCTCCTGAAGACTTAGGTCTTACATCCCCAGTAAAGCCACCCTCACAACCACCTTAACTCCTTCTCAATATGCTCGTCGCTGTGATACCATATCACCACCACCATATCCCAAACACATCCCCATGCTCCCATAACCTTGCAGCCTGACAAGAAGCAATGTTTAGTGTTATATGTGCAAGTATAAAAATATATACAAAGTTTCTTGCTTAAGGGTGTTCTATTGCAACCTTTTCTTTCTAATCTTAGATGAAAAAATTTAGGTCCTTAGTTTGTCCTGGTTTGCTCATCAACTTCTCTTGTGCCGAGGCAATGTGAATTACATCAAATGTGCAAAGTAAAGGTGATTATCACCTGCTTTTAGTGGTAGCAAATCCAACAGAAATGAAAACTCGGTCTATGCAAGTATCCTAAGGGCCTGTTAGCCTGGGATGTATGTAGCAAATCTAGAAACAAACCATTTTTTTCTAAGTAACTGTAAAAGGTCACTATTGGGCTAGATACTGTAAAAGCATCTAAGCTTTTCTGTGTCATGTTTCATCTGCAAGTCTAGGTTTATTGTAGAATGTTTTTCACCATTTTCCCTCTCAACTGCAACTGTATAGGGCCTGAGATAAGCACTTGTTTACTGACGGCGCACGAGCTGCTGAGCCTGCAGAAGAGGACTGTCACTTCCCAGGAACAAAGGGCATGCACTTTTATTTGCAATCATGCTCACATCACAAGTCTTTACCAGAAAAACTGGTATTCCTAGTGTGGAAGACATGATAGCAGCAAAGCTTTGCTTTTGTCAACATCCCCTACCCTGCCCCCGGATCAATTCTGTTGGTAAATAAACATTATCAAAAAAAGCACAATTTTGCTAGCACAGCTGCATTTACAGAGAGGGCCTTTTCTGGTGTCACCACGTGGGTACAGATTGTATGTTATCACAGCCAGTAGAAGAAGTGAGAGTTCATTTATCTCATAGACTTCATGTTGTTTTTTATGGACCAGCAGCATTTGCTCATGAATGCAAATACCCAATACAGAAAAGTAGCAAAGAAAAGTTTGTTTCTTTGGTTTGTTTGTTTTTCTTTCCTGGTTAAATGTTCCTGAGATGGAAACAGCAAAAAATCTTTCAGGAAAGGCCAGATGTTTGTGGCAGCTCTGTTGAGAGTGCCACTCAGGTCAGCAGCTCTGATCTTCTCCCTCCTTCACACCCCCTAGATGTGATCAGAAAAATTCCTACTCTGCAATAAGAATATTGTTAACATTCAGCCTCACGTTTCCATTCCTCAGTCAGTTACTTGCAGAGATTCTGAATGACATTTCACTCCTCATCCCCCTCTCTCCTTCCGCAGTGCACTCGAAGGCCATGGCTGTCCCCTCAGGAGCACCAGACATCAGGTACAGGTGGCAATGTGGACCTCAGCAGGACGATCACTCTTCTGAGGGGGCACATGTAGCCTGGGAGACACCACAACAGTATGTCCTTCTCCTGTGACCACCAGATCTCACACTGGGAAGGGATCTTACCTCCGATCAGACTAGGAGCACCCTCCAGGCCACCCCTACAAAATGGAGAAGCGTCACTGCCGGGGGCAGTCCTGGCCCTGTGAGGAGAACCCAGCCATCTGTGGATTCATACCGCCACCAGCTGCTGCTGGTCTCTCAGTGTGGCACATATTCCAGTTTTCTGAGAGTTGTGATGCTCAGGCTAGTTAAAAGTCTGGGCTGGTCTCTCAGTGTGCTCCGGTTTTCTGAGAATTGGCTAGTTAAAAGTTTGGGCACCACTGAGGGGCCTGTAATAGAGGGGAAATCAGACTGAGTCTGACTGTATGATGTATTGGTCTCTTCTGGGTTTAATTCCGGTAAAATCTAGGCTCATTTGGGAAGCCGGTAAGCTAACCTTAAATGTACTTCATTCCACATGTAGTTCTCCCACAACTAACTCACCCTTCAAAAACAGGTTTTTCTTGTGGGACCATCAAGCAGCCACAATTGCTGTAACTGAGAGCCCTTAAATAGAGTCGAAATGACCATGTGCTCTTTTTACTTCTATTTTGTTTGCAAATCTAAAAATGAAACACCATTTTGAATCATTGTGAAATATACATTTGCCTTTCAGGAGTCATACACATCACTGAAATGCACACATGGAAAACGCACAAGAGACTGGCGGAGATCTTTAACGCATGCTAGTTTAAATCTGTATTGTGAAACTGTTCCAAGTTTCCTTTGCTCTGGTTATATTTACGAAATTTTCAAATCAGATAACCAGTCATCAATTATTTGGCAATTGTCCACCAAAACATACCAAAACATTCAGCTTTAGTACCAACCTTTTTTCCACATTACATTTTGCAATATGCCTCATGCTACATAGATAGCCATGAAGCAGAATAAATTTATTACCAGCACGGTTATTATTACCAGTCTGCAGGGTCACACAGAACATTTTCTAGTTTCCTTCTTTCCTTTTTGTCCATCCTTCTGCTTCCATTTCCCTTCTCTTCCAGACCCTCATACAGTAAAGCAACTACCCCACCTTGTAAGGGATTTACAATAGCACTGGTGTGTTAGTAACAGAAACCCTGACTCAGTGCTAAGATAGGTACCTTAAGATATATCTAAGCAAAATATCAAGACTGTTACTGCCTGTGTAATAAACTATAAAACTTCCTACCCTAATTAGCAGGAGCCATCCCAGCCCTGATTAACTGGAGCCATTTCAATTCCCATGCCCTACAACTCAATAATGATATGTGATTATTTTAAAAATTCACCTAAGTTGTGCAAACATTTTTGACAAGCATTGTGCTTGTTTCTTTACTTCATCCTCTGGTTATAAAACTGAGCTTATGAGTTATTGTAAGAAACTACATTTTACTAACAAAGTATTCAGGTTAACAAATGTACCCAAGACAAAAAAAAAAAAAAATATCACCTGACAAAAAAATCACCTAAACATTGTTAGAAAGCAAGAACTGGTTATTGATCACCGTAATCAACAATAATTTTAAATGTCTCATTGCACCTTACTCAAGCGTTACTAATTCTGCTATTATCTTCTACAAAAACTGACTTGAATTCAATGGTGCATCATCCACAGATGCACTCTTTTTTCCCCATTCATATTCCAAGACACATCTCTCACAGAAATATTTACATTTTAGCAAGTGAGAGAGAATAATCATAGAGCTCAAAGGATAAGCTCAACTACTGCACCTCAGGAACCATTACATACACTGTGTGCAACACCTTGACCAGCAGACCCTACATGCACGGCTGAGATAAAAACAGCTAGGCTGCAGGCCCAAATAATTCATTATATACCTATAGTAACAACTCTGAATACATTCTGGTGAAAAATCTTTAATTGTGTGCATACAAACAAACTAAAAGGCTGGGCTTAGTAAACATATTTATTTTCTAGAACAACTAACGCACAACTCAGAAAAAAAGTACAAGGTGATGAAAGGTAGTATTTCTTAAATCCCCCTGAGGGCACAAAGCATCCTAATGAGCTGAAATCTTGCTCATGGGGAGCTCTCAGGCGTGCAATGGGAAGGAGGCACTCCCTTGCCAGATGGCAGATTCTGCTGATGGCCACCAAGGAAAATGAAGCTAACCACAAAAAAGAATCAGCTGATTGAGCTACCTATGCTAGCACACCCTCCACTAGTTATGCCAAGCAGCTTTTTGTGCATGTAAAAGTTTTAACCAGAATTATCAGAAGATTTCAATATGATTTTTACTTATAAAGGAAAAAAAATAATTAAAAAAAAGATGAATTCTTCATGAGCAAGGGCGTAAAATTCAGGGCACAAAATATTCTGAGCTACAGAGCCACCATCACCCAAAGAGCTGACCCAGGCTCTGCACATGATGATCCATCAGCAGATTTTATGGCCAGCTAGTTGGGTGGTTTTATTTTGCTTTTGATAATGTCTCCTCTTCAGGTTTCACAAAGCTCAATTTTCTTTGAACCAGCAAGGAGGAAAGTCAGTGCTAGACAGTCCTTCAGGGTCTTGAAGAAGTTAATTGAACGTCTCCATCGTGTGTTTAAGTTTTATTTATTGCTACAGGGAAAGGGCTAAAACAAGTCCTAGATGTGGTATACCCACAGATAAAATGCACAGAAAAAAGAAAGGAGTTGTGCCACATACAGTAACTGACAACTACGGATCCAGGAAATTTGGTTTTTGCCTTTTCAGATTGTTGATGGTTTGAACCCTGGAACTATTATAATGGTACAAGTAACTTTGGATTTCCAGCATTGTGGCATCCTACAGCACTGTGTGGAGACGATTCATCAGTGAAAGGAAAGTGAAAAGACTGCCTCTTGCATCCTCGGGTTCACTTTTGATTGCACTGGATGATTGCTTGCCATTTCAGATGTTATCTGATCAATATTCTTCTTGATCTTTTCCAGCCTCCTGACACAGTATCAGCTGGCATTTCACTCTCAGTGTTCAAGTCTTTTCCCATGTCTAATTCAGAAATATTTCTTAAAATGTTTTTTTCCTTGCCAGCTCCAAGTAATTTCTCACTGCCTTTTACAAATCCTCCTAGTTTCTAAAAGTTGTCAATAACATGTCTCTGCAGCACACAACCCCAAAGGATCTTGTGGGATTTAATATTCTCTTAGCAGCTGGTTTTTGTGGTTTTTATCTTCAAAATTATGAGCTGCTTAAGCAGGAATGCAAACTATTCTATTGTTGTCTTTGACAGTAATAGGTTTCTCAGGGAATTTATTAGAAAGTCAGAGAGCTTGTTGGTTTGAAGTAGGGAAAAATATTTATGCTTAAACAACATACTTTAATCATACATCAACTTTCCAGTAATTGAAAACAAAGTAAAACCCTCTAAAAAATGGGAAACAGACCAAGAGCATGGATTCAAACCCAAGGTAGAAACAGGCATCAATGTTTCTCCCTCTTGCCTTTTATTAGGTGAATCCCCTAGCTATGATACTGGAGACACCTCTTCCTAAGCAACTTCTCCCTTCCTTTTTTACAAACCACAAAACCTCTAGCTTAAGTAAACAGTAATATCCTGCTGTTTTATTTATACGTGTCTGCTCTCTAAGGCATCCAAAAGGCTGATAGGCAATGCTGTGGAAAACCCACAGATAGAGAGGAATAATAGGTCAGCATAAAGAGAACACATCCATGCAAACAGAGTGCTAAGGCAGGCTACTAAAGGAATATGCCGAATCACTCCTTCACTACTTTGTCACCATTACCAGCTGTTTTCCTGCCCTGCTACACTTTCTACCTCCTCCTCATTGCCTCTCAATGGCAAGATTTAATTGAAGTATCTCCATCTTGTCGGTTCTCCATCAAGTTTATTCTAAAAAAACTTTGTTGTGAAATGGCATAAAAGCAGACCTAAACATTGTAAGATTTTCAAACTTACTGAGCTATTTATTACATAGCTATTATTTGCCTTCAAATGTGCTGAAATGCTTTACAGTTTTCAGTATTTCATCTTCCCAGTTCTGACCACATTCCTCCTTTCACCTGCCTCCTGCTTTTAATGTAAAGATTTAGTTTAGATTTGATATAGATATTAATATTTAGCAGAATTAATGCAGTATTTGGGATAATATAAATTCATTATGAAGCCCAGCAAAGCTATCAAAAGTGAAATGTCATCTTTAAGCATTTGCTACTAATGTTGCATCTGAAATGCAGTATTTCAAACATTCTCAAAGCCAATCAAGTACACATTATTCCATTACTGACAGATGACAACAGCCAGTACTACTCAATATGGTAGAAATTGCCCAAGGAGCAAGCAATATACAAGGAAACAATGCACAATTCCGCACAATGAGCCCCAACTCTGAAAACTTTGCTAACACTATTTGTGAAACGAGGCCCTGTGACACACGTCAGCTGACCTGTGGTTTCTGGGTGTCTGTATATACTGTGTGTAACCGACTACTTGCAAATACAGACTAGCTCATTCGATGTACCCCATTTTCTGATCTGGCGTTAGCATACTGGCACAGCAGAATTTAACAGCACAACTAAAGAAACTCTGCAGACACCAGAAGAAGGTTTTTTTGGATGAGCATATGACTGAAGCCTGACCTAGTTCACTTTACACAAGTGCATGCTTTTTCACTCATTTCTACCAAACAATACAGTGTGGTTACACATTGTTTTAAGATTCAAACAGACAAGGGATAACCCAGAAACAGTTCAGGGGAGCAGCACATTCTAAATTTGCAAATACACTTTCAAAGATGTTATTTTTGCAAGGTATACAAGCACAGAAAATCCAATCTGTTCACTTCTGTCTCAGTGCCTACAGATCTGTACTGTCCCTGACCTGGTTCCAGTCCCTTGGACTGGAGCCTATGGCTTGTTTACTCGGCAGAAATCCACGTTTTTGTAGGTTCTTTGCTGATGAGACCAACCATATTTTGTCACAATGTGCCTGACAGTTTTTCAGAAAGATCAGGACTCACACATGCTGGTATTTCAAACCTAGGGTCACACTAAAAAGCTTACAAACCTGAAGTTTCACTTTCCAGCGGCTGACACTCACACTCCCATGACAGCATCTATTGCTCATGACTGCAAGTCTCTGAACAAACATTGATGACAACTGGGAAACCAGAGGAAGAAGCCTGCATCATCTTCCAGCTCACTCCCTTTTTAGTCTGGGATCGGGGGTAGACCTTCTTGACAGAAGCATCACAGCTCGATTTTGATTTTGTACCTGCATTTATCCAACTCTCATTATTTTGAGATGCTTTACATGCCATTTTGAACTGATTAACATTTCATTAACGTACTGCCTCCTCCTTTCTTTTCTGCTTGAGAAAAATAAATACTTCAACACATATAGTTTCTACTTTCCTCATTCCACTTGTGGACATGGGCCAACCATTTATGCATATATATGACTGCAGCAAAGGTTGTGCAAACAGCCTTTTCTCCTCCCATTGTTCCAAATCCCCTGTAACAAAAAACATCGTCTGTTCAGCAAATCCCCTGTATTGTTCCACCACGAAAAAGATAAAAGCTCTCATTGCACTAAACACAACATCTGAAGCCAAATATGACCTCTGGAAAGATCAACCCCTATGCAGGTGCTCTGTGCTTTCTTCCTTCTATTGTGATCTGGATGAATTTGGGTTTTTCCAGAGTGCCTAAAAAGCTGACAGCATGTGTCATCTGTTCAGGGATGCAGCATTTATTGCTTGCATCAGAGACCTTCTGTATAACACTCTGAAGCATGGCAAGCTGGCTAATTAGTGTGGGATCCAAATTTGCAGTTCAGATTGGATGCAGATGTCTAACTTCTTAGAAGTTCTGGGTCATTTGGTTTTACTTTTAGTTTGGCTCCTTAGAGAGAAAATCACAAATAAAAAAGTTTGATGCTTACTTCCTCATTTCTGTCCTTAAATTGCTACTTAATTCTTGGGAAGCAAAGAAAATTCCAAAGGCTTGTCTACCTATAGTATAAGGCATACATGTTACTAAAATGGTATCCTCTTACTTTTTTTAATCTGTTTAGGATTCCCATGAGCTGCAGAGCAGTGACTCAGCAGCCCCCACGCAGAGAAACTCCCTCCCAGGACTCTGGCACCCCCGCACGGATGCTGGGCTGCACACTTTTTCTCACAGAGCAACCCCCTGCTTTGGGCTGCTGTCGGACACCACCACCATCGTCACAAAGGGCTCCCAAAAGTCAGGATGCAATTTTCTGGGGAGTGATGACTAATGAGAGAAGCACATTGCCTATGCAGCACTCAGCATTTGGGATGCTACGTTACAGGAGCTCAGCAGTACTCATCTCCACCTCTTACACTACACTCAAGCTGAGTGACATCCTTGATTTTGCATTAGAAATGCTGACCGTCAGTTCCCAATCTGCCCCTCTCACACTCTGGTACCAGGGAGTCTGGAAATATCACTACATTTCTAACAGGCAAGCTCCGATGCTCTTTCGGGATATTTTTTCCCAAATCCTTTTGGAACACGGAGAATATAGAATGTATTTTAGAGAATATCTATAAATTAATATCCATAGAACTATCAAGGGTGCATATGATTTCAAACACAGCATCCTCTATTCAGCCAGCAATTTATTTCAGGAGGTTGACTCATTTCCTTGAAGCTTTTTCAGCTATCTGTTGTGACTGGAAAAAAAAATCAGAAAATTTAGAAGTCCTCAAGGAAATGAGCCAACACATCCTGGAAGAAATGCATCCAATACGCACACAATAAGATAAGGCAGTCTCAGATTTGTAAAGAAATGAGCAGGAGGAAGTTCCAAGAGAACCATAAATATTTTCTGCGAAACACAATGTTTATTTCCCATCATGGTAACTCTCTTCATGCACACTTTAAAAGCCACTATGGCTGATCAGGAAGTTGTTTAGTGTTTTTTTATTATTATTATTGTTATTTTTTGGTTGGGTTTTGTTTTTTTAATTTCTCTAGAGAAAAACATATCACATGAAAGAAAGCTGATATATCTTAGTCAATCCCCTCAATATTTAAATAAAAAAAAATAAAATTTAATTAAAAAATGATTATGCTTCATGAGAACTTGATTTCAGATCACTAGTGCTTACCCTCAGGGGTATAGGGTACACGGTCAACGCATACATCCCAAGATGAGGCTTTTTCAGCGCCACACACAACACACCACAGAACTACCTCACCACAGAGCTCTGGGGACGCCAGCCACCTCGTGGTCATCAGCCAGAGACAAGGAATCGAGCAGGCCCTACCTCGAATGGTCTCCAGCAACGTAACCAATTGCACTATCTTGGAAACGTTCACCTCACTGAAAACAAAAATGAACCAGAAACTTTTAAACAGTATTTCCAAGAACCACTCATATGCCCAAGGCTTCATGTCTTTGGATGTCTGAAATCATGACAGGAACAAATGAAAAATCCATTTGCCACGCAATAAAGCTTTCATGATATAGTAGCTACTACAAAACTAGCCTTTGCCTCTCTCTTGATTTTTACATACTTGTGAAGCATGAAGTCTATGATTCAAGTGTTTTGAGTATTCTCAGTCTTTATGTGGGGAAAAAAAATAATCAAGTTTTCATTAATGTTTTTCTATGCTATTGTCTGTGAGAAGCATGACAATCCTGCATAAATGCCTTTGGCTGGACACGTACCAAGTGACAAAGCACACCCACATGCTCAGCTGGAAGAGGTGTTAATCCTTTTTTCACTTGTGAGGCCTACTCTTTTCACTTGGGAGGCTCACCCGGTCCTCACGAACGGCTCTTGGGGCAAGGCAGCCTGGTCGCGGCGTGGCACCGACTCCCCACAACGTACACAGCTGCAACAGTTCTGAGAGGCGCTCTCACCACCGCCACCCCACCACAGGAGAAGTGACCACGGGGGCTCTCCGAACAGAGGCAAATCACCTCCAGCCTGCAGCACAGAGCCACTCTTCAGATTCAATCAAGAAAAAAAGCCTCTGTGTCTCCATTTTCCCCATTAATTTTGACACTTTACAGCTTGGATCAATGTCTGCTCAGTCTTTCCAGCTGACTGCACTGGATTTCATTTTTCTGCTTAATGACATCCCTGTGTCTGACTATCCCTTGAATCCTCTATGTAGTTTTTCACATTTCTTCCGGCGTGGCAAACTAAGAGGTTTCCAAGCCTTAGCATGCCCCTTTGCCATCCATTAACTCCTTGACCATGTTAAGTTCTTCAAACTTCAATCCCGATACCCAGCAATATTTCACTGTTTCAAAGCTCTTATCTCATAGAGGCAAATCTAGATACAACTGCCCTTCTCGTGAGGTAATTTCCCGTTAGGGCTGATAGGTACAGTCGCGGATGTGCAGCCTCACGCTGCCTCCTGCCACGCTCTGTCAGACAGAGTCGCCACTTAGCTGCACAGTCAGACAGGTCGGCAACTTTCCAAAGGAAATCTATAGCCAGATTAGATGCAACACAACTACTCCAAAACCGGTGTGGTATTGTTTGCTTGCTCCCCTCCACTTTTTTTTTTTATTTAAAAAAAAAAAAGGAGAAAGTGTTAGTTTTTTCTAGGGCAAGGCAGATTCTGCCTGGTGATTGCCTTCATGTATTCCCCTGTTCAGATTTCCCCACACCTTACCACAATATGATACAAAAAAAGATAGAAAAAGAAGAAATACAGAGGCAGAAGGAGAGACAGAGGAATAAAGTGTATGTAGACTCTATAATCCAACAGGAGCAGAAATAAAACGTGTATGGAGCTGGAAGAAACAAAATCATTTCCCACTCCAAATTAACTTGTTTGTTTGTTCGGTTGCAGAATCCACAGTGTCATAAACCTAAAATTTGACAGAATTCCACAGATTCTTCCAAGAAAAGAAACCGTGTGGAAAGAGCAGGACTGGGATCTGGAGAAACAAAACTAACTGAACAAAAGCCAGTGTATCCTTCAATAACTAAATAAATAGGATTTTTCCCCACCCCCCTCCCCTAAAACTACACATTCAAAACTTTGACACAGAAGGTTCTAGCCTTCTTCTATATACTAACAAAAGTCAAAAATCCAGTACTCTTTTCCAGGTTATGTAGCTTATTACTATGAAGGTAATTTTCAAAATGAAATTTTTCAACCCTTGTCTGAGCAAAACATTAACTGGCCTAATGCTAAACAGTAAATCAGATTCCCAAAACGTGAGTTTGTCCTGCTCCACTATTTTGAAATAAAATACTTCAGAGTCTTTAAAACAAATTACAAAACTCAAGTTTTAGTCAAATGCCATTTTTAGATGAATGCCCTTCATATCCAACTACCCCAAAAAGGCTTTCAATTGTTCACAGTGCCTGGAGTTTTCTGCTGAACACGTATCTACTAGATTGCAATGGCATTAGTTACTAGTCTTGAGTAACAAATAACCTACCTCAAAGTAACTGGTGATTCATTCTAGCTAAACAGAAGGCTGTTTTCTATTTGAAATTAAAATGGTATTTTATGATGAGGCTTGGATTAACTATGTCTAACTGCACAGCAGTCCTACGTAAAAAGGCATTACCCAGGCAATAGCATCTCGATAATCGACTCTTCATTGTCTCTCATGCAGCAGATGCAGAAGATTGAAAAAGGACCTTGGAAGATTGCCCAGGATCTTTTCAATCGGCTTCACCAAGAGAGAATTTAGAATTTCCAGGATAAATTAACTCCAGAGTAACGCTTGGACAGTATAAACAGTATTGTACGTAATAACAATGAGAAAAACTACTACTCTGTCTTCAGCACTGTCATGTCATTTTATAAGTAATAGGAAGTACTTTTTCCCCCCATATATTCCCCAGATCATTCTCTTGACATGTATGCTTTAGCAGGTTTGTAATATAATAGATTACTTCTTTAGGGTAAGGTTTACCTCTTAAACAAAAAAGGATGCCAATATAGTTCTTTCTAGTCTCAAATCCTTAATCTCATCTCATGAAGATGAGAGCAGATGAAGACAAACTCTGCTCATAGCAAGTTACTAAATGGCTGTGCCGATTAATCTGGATAAGACCAAAGCTAAAAGAAACACAAAGGTCTTGCTGCAATTCTTTAGAAGCGGTATCATTTTACCAGTGTGACAAAAATCAGTCAATTGTATTACAATTATCACTAGCCAAAAATAAAGGGGAGAAATATCTCAGAAGTAGAAAGCTTCCTCTCTCCCAGTGTTAACATGCAATAGCCAAAAGGTCTGCAAAATTGTGTAGGTTAATGATGGTAGAGATTCATTAATTTAAGTATCTTGAAAGCACCTACAGATAAAAACATTTCCGCTATTATTTTAAAATTCTTATCAGAGTATTTTTAAGAACAGCAATTCCCCAGTGACTCCACAAGCAAACCACAGAACCTCAAATTTAAAGGCAACTGGAAACAAAGGCTCACCAGCTCAGCTATTCTCAGAAATGCAAGTAAACCCAGAGCATAAATAAGTAATTACAAAAAGCACAATCAGACTTGTACTCCTATTATAGCAGCCTACAGACCGCATCCCATCACACCCTCTCTGCTGGAGTTGCTGCTGAATGTCACAGCCGAGCAGGTCTAGCAGTGACTTATAGCCCACAGGGACAGCCACTCTCCTGGTTATAAGCCACTTGAGCTACCTCTGCTGCTCTCCCTCATCCAATTGAAAAAGCTAAATCAGCAGAGAGAGGCTTGTGCTCTTTGGAGAATAAATTCCCTGACGGTTTAGCTCCCAGCTCTACTGACTGGAAGAGCCAGACCAGTCCAAGGAAGGGAGCAGAAGAACAAAGCCATGAGAGGAGGAAAAGGAGAAAGCTAGACAAAGGAGAAACCACATCTTCAGTCACTATTGCTGATGATGTGAGTTGTACTTCTCAATTATTTCATGAACAGTAAAAAGGGGTTCCTGTAAATCACATTTATGTTGCTCTTATGTAAATCTCTACACTTTCCCCTCATAACCTGTACTTTGTATTGCATCACACACTGTTACCTCTGCTCAGCCCAAGGGGCAGTAAAGAGTAGCACTGAAGACAGTAATCTACACTAATCTCAAAAGTGGTAATTTTTATTCAACTGCTTGAGCAGAAGAGCAGTACATGCAATTAAGTGTGCTGTAATTAAGACCGATTTGTAAAATCAAAATCTTATATGATAATGATTCAGAACATCTAGCCAAATGAACAACAAAAGCCATAGCTTGGTAAAATCCCAGTAATGTCTGGAGGGTTGTGCTTGATTTTACTTGCAGGAAACAGATTGGTTTTGTTTGTTTTTAAAAAATAAAAATGGAAAATACACTTTACATCCAATCACTCAAATATTTTAGAAGAACACATGAAAGAAATAGTGCTGTTTATGATAAGTACTACCCCATCAAAGACTAACAGCGCTGAAAATCTTACCCATTACTGACTATGACGGCTTGTTGCATACCTATTCAGTACTTTGAAAACAACTGCCTGTCTGCAAGTCTGACAAAATTCAGAGATGCATCTATGTTGAAAAAATGGTCAACTGAATTTTCTCTCTCCCTGCAGGCTGCCATCTGCTGAACTATGTCATGCATGAAACTCTATACACAAATTAAACTACAATGAACATAGAAAGATGTTTCTTATTTTAAGAGGCCATTATTGAATATTTATCTTAGTGACTCTGGTACATGCCTGGTATTGTGCTATAGCTTTCCACTACGTGTATTTCATCTTATAAAGTCAAACCCATTTAGACTTGTCTTCATATGCAAGAAAGCTTCCACGCTTGACAGTAAAGATGAAACATAGATTAAGGTCCTGATCAAGCAAGGCAAGGAATGCCTTCAGTTCTTAGTTCTCTTCATGAACAACACCTGGTAGGTCCAAGCTTTCAGGTAGAATCTGCCTAAAGTTATTCTGGTGTACAACTCGTGTACAACTCATGTAAAGCGTATTTATGACCACCAGAATGCTTAAATCCTCCATGAAGGAAGAATTCATGGACGACTAGTGTTGATACAGTATCTGTTGATGAAAATTTCTAGTGGAACTGAATAACAAAGATCAGAGAATTATTGTCAGTGAAAAGCGGAAACTCAATTTCTAATCATACTGTCATATATTCTGCAAGAAAATTAGGAACTGGTGACCTATACCCACCAAGCCTCCTTCTGCGTAGGTTTAAAGAGGACTTGATGTTAACGGTGATGTGCAACAACAGATCAAGCTCAAACTGAATTCTCAGATATGTACTTTATGAATAAATAACATTTGTCCATTCCCTTTATGATGTGATTATATGCAAGTTATTTTGAGTATATTCTATAAAAAAATCAGAATAACCTACTTTACCTTCTCTGAATCCTTTATATTACACATGTTGCTTCTTCCATGCAAAGTAATGAAAATGCGGCATTTTTTCCTCTTCTCCTTAGCACATTTTTTTGTGGAAATTTTTTTGGGGAAATTGTATGCTTTTTTGTTTGCATTACTGCAGAATATAAAGGAATATAAAGGATTCATGTACTCCAAGACCAGGTCAGGAAAGACAAAAGCAATACACCAACTTTTTTTTTTTAATTTAAAAATTAAAAAATTAAAAAATAAAAAATTTAAAAAATAATAATAAAAAAATAAAATAAATAAAATAAATAAAATTAAAAAAAAATAAAAAAATATATTTTTTATATATATAATTAAAAAAAAAAAAAACCTTTCAAGGACTGCCGACATATTTGCAATGCAATGAACGATTAGTGACTTGAAATACACCAGAAGACTGAACAGTTGGACATTAACTTCAAATGACTGCTAGACAAAGGAGGCAGATCTTTTGAAGAGAGTCCGAGCAGATCTTGGAACAAAGCTCTGAAGCATGGGATTTGCTAGCCAGAGAATTGGCTGCCCACCAGAGCGAGAGCGCTGGAGGCCGGGATGCTGCCGGGCAGAGAGACAGAGAACACTGCCAATGCAAGCATTTGGAAGCTTTGCTTGTCCCAAGGAGTAGACTCCAGCTAAGCACAGCCAGACTGTGTTCTTACAGCACCTTCACTCCACACCAATGTTTCTCTGATGCCAGACGCGTCTTGATGGGCTTTGCTAGGAAAGGAGGCCTACCAGGATCAATACTTCAGCAACTTTCTCCTGTTATAATTTAAAATTTTGCTTATCAACATATATTAAGTGGTTTTATTAAACACATCTACATATAAACTGTTAGTTTCAGTGTCCTACTATTCATGTGTTTCACCTTTTCAAGGGATACCAGTTTTAATTACGTTGCTCACGTCCTTAACATACATATAGAACACTCAGCTTGTAACACTTCCCCATTAATTCAGATTTTTGGGGTCATTGATAAATCTGTGCGGATAAAGGAGCCAAGAACTTCATAAAAAATTTAAAGCAGGAATTCTAACACTGTGCATAATGCAAAACTAATCCATAATCTATTACTTACATTAAACAGATCCATAAATGAATTAATGCAACTACTTTCTCAGCACAGTTGTCAGTGACTTTGAATACGTTTTTCAAAACTGTTTTGAAAATACTGTATGGCATGTTGATTTGATGATAGAAAACAGCTCAGGAAGTGTCTTTAAACAGCAAAAACAAAACCTAGAATACTGTAGTGTGATATTTATGCCTGGAAGAAGTTCAAGCTGTGACAAAGTGTTGCCAGAACATCCAAACTTTCCAGTTAATTGTGTTTTTAATTTTGAGAAACCCCTGACCTCAAAACTAGACAAAAGTAGCTTCAGGGAGGACTCTTTCAGCTGTGTTGTCAGCTTTCCCCTGCAAAAGGTTTTGGCATGGCAGCATTTATAATCCTTTGGATAGAAAGCAGTGTGCTTCCCACCCTGCCTTTTTGATGGCAAGTGGCTGTTCCAGCAGATGGGAAGACAGCAAATATAAACATTGGATAATGTAAAACGATATACATTTCTGAATTCATAATAATCCATTTTACCATAACGTTGTCTTGTGTTAGGGTGTATTTTATTTGTTTGGAATGGGCTGGCTTTCATTTTGATTTATTTTTTTTTAATCAGAGAATTAATTCATTTCTCCTTAAAATAAATATTGTGTATTTTAATGCATATATGTGTATTTTTGTCTTATGAGTGTGTCTTAATAGGGTATGTGCTGCATGCAAGGAAAATACAGAGAAAGCACCTTCTATGCATTTCTTTTAACTTTTGCAGTAAAGAGAGGTATCATACCGTTCACATGCTGATTTTTGAGTATAATTGACTAGATTACAACAGAAAAGCACCAAATTCCACACTGGGGAAAAAGTAGCTTTGCCTGTGGGTCAGGCTCTATGAAGAACGGACAGAGTAAGATTAAAATACAACACCTGGAGGGAAAGCTAGCTTCTGAAGACCCTGATTTGTCACTTTTTTTTTAAACCACCACAGTGCTTAGATACTCAGCTGAGACAATACAAAGCACCCAGATCCCCACTGGCTGAGTAACAAAGAGCACAAAGCCAGGCTCCTGGAAGTCTAAGCCAAAGCTACCAAGGGCCAAGCTGGGTAGGGACTGACATTTCTACATAGAAAGTCAAAACCATGTTTTACAGATTTCAGCAACAGCCAAAACTAGGAGTAATCACAAAATATTACTGCTATACAGAGTAACTAGCCACAAGAAATAAATAGTACTGCTCAGATTTTCAGGTAATCATATTACTAAAAACAGGAAGGAAAAAAAAGCAAGTAAGTTATCAGGCTTTTCTGGAGGATAATTAAGTTATTATTTTGTATGTATTCTATAATGGAAACCAGAGAAATCTTTTGAGGATAAAGTATCTTAAAATTTTATAATCTCTCTAATTTAAGCCACTACTGTAAATGTATTAAAGGCAGCTGACGTGAAAGTTTTTTTTCTTTTTAATCTTGTCTGACATGTAATGGAAAGGCTCCAAACTTCACTACCCTAGGAGGCTTAGTATAAACCTAGATCTCATCTAAATTGCCCTATATAGCTCTGCATCAGGTTTTTTGTTTGTTTGTTTGTTTTTTTTCTGTTTTGTTTTGTTTGGTTGGTTTTTGTTGTTGTTGTTGTTTTTTGTATGGATCCATGCTGCAGGTAAAACAAAATGTCAAGCAGCCTGTGAGAAGAAGCTGAGGGGAATAAATATAATGACCTTTGATAGCCAGCATTTTAAATGTACTAAGGCTCTCTAGAATAAGGGCATGCATCTCATAATTAGAACTCCATAAATTAGGACAAAAATAGGCCAATGCAGGCAATTTGGCCATGGGAGTTAATCTATTTAAACCAAAAGTAGGGTTTGCTTCTCTCTCCTGACATTTTATTCTTTACTCTGTACTTTCAGAATTCTTTATGGGACTTGTAGGTAACCCATAAAACTCATCAAGATTTGGCTTCACTCAGCATCCTGTGAGCCATGGCTGGTCCACCCTGGTACCTGCTTGGGCTGCAGACACAGATAGCTCTTGTTCTGCTCACCTTCTTTAAAAAGCCTCACTTCCCAAGGAAGTCCTGGTA
Organism: Oxyura jamaicensis; assembly: GCF_011077185.1. NCBI lineage: Eukaryota > Metazoa > Chordata > Aves > Anseriformes > Anatidae > Oxyura > Oxyura jamaicensis. The sequence goes on along the minus strand of NC_048899.1, from coordinate 1,730,691 downwards.
TGGTGCTGCTACAATAACACACAATTACAAGAAAACCTGGACAAGTCCAATTGGACAAAATATTGGACAGGTCCAGTATTTTGCACAATCCTTCTCACTAAAAGGCTGATATTAGAAAAAAGATCACTGAAATTAATGTAAAGATTTAGAAAGAGTTCCAGCATGTCTACAATGAAACATTTACACTCACTGTAGGACATCTGTAAAACTCCAATAGCTTATATTTGTTACAAATGCTTGTTCCAAACGATATAAGTACAGAGCAAAAGCTGGGTCAGTACTGGACAAGGGAAACTTCACGGGGCTAAGAGGATGCAAGAGGTGTTTGCTAACTAGTTCAGTCTTCTACTGTTTCAAAGGGTAAAGAAAGATTTCAGTCTAAATCCAATTGTGTTTAAAAAAATTAAAATAGAATTGGCCTCTTATTAAGACAAAAACTAGAAATTTACCTTTACTTTTCAGATTATTCACAGGTATAGTACCTCTGCTGAAAAGCTCCCCTCTGAATCTCATCCTGCCCTGTCACCTTCAATTGATAATCATCACAACCAGCCCTGAGGAAGAAAGAAGCCCATTCCAAGCAAACGTAAAGCTGAATTCAAAATGATAAACATGTGTTTTACATTCAATAATTTCAGGTTTCATGCAACCCTTCTTGATTTACCCCAAGAGAAGCCAATACTCAGAAATAACACTTTGCTTTCATGTAGTCTCAGTGGGACGCCTTTCTGTGCTCGTACAGCTGCACTATCTACATTCTCCACAGATCATGCCTGTGGAGCTAAAAAGCTGCTTTAACAAAACTTCAAGGACAAGACTGTTCAAGAAGTGTTACTGACACTTTAAAGAATTGAGGCAGTACAAAACCAGAAATAGTCAAGGAAAAAAAAAAAGATACCTTCCTCCACAGAATACACTGTGTCCCTCGCATACACTTTTCTTCTGGTAATCCTTAGGAACATGCTTGGAAAAGAAAGATACACTCTGTACACAACAGTGCCTCAACAAGATAATAGATCACATTTCTGCTGTGCAAGGTGATGAAACGGGGGAACATACACATATGGTTCTTAAGCAGAAACCATCAAACTCACACTTGGGTATAAAAGCATTCCTTAAAATATAGAACTGTAGAGAAACTGAGCGTGAGTTTGGCTATATAAAATTTTTCATGGTTAAGTTCAACTTCGAGCATTTAACTAAAGATCTTGCATTTAACTAAAGATCAAAAGCTACCGTGGAGGAGTATCCTGATGACACTATAGTGAATGAATTCCTAATAAAGCATGCATTATTTTCTACAAAATAGAAACTTTTAGGTTGGAAAAGACCTTTACAATCCTGTCCAACCATCCAGCTAATGCTACAAGTCCACATACCTAAGCGCCATGTCCACACGTCTCTCAAACACCTCCAGGGATGGGGACTCCACCACCCACCTCCCTGGGCAGTCCATTCCAAGGCCTAACTACCCTTTCTGTGAAGAAATTCTTCCTCACAACCAATCTAAACCTCCCCTGGTGCAACCTGAGACCATTTCCTCGTGTGCTATCACTTGTCACCTGAGAAAAGAGGCCAGCACACTCCTCGATGCAACCTCCTCTCAGGCAGTTGTAGAGGACAATGAGGCCTCCCCTCAGCCTCCTCTTCTCCAGACGACACAGCCCAGTTCCCTCAGATTCTCCTCACGTGTCTTGTTTTCTAGTTCCTTCACCAGTCTCATTGCTCTTCTCTGCGCATGCTCAAGCACCTCGATGTCCTTCTTCTAGTGAGGGGCCCAAAACCAAACACAATACTCAAGCTGCGGCCTCACCAGAGCCAAGTAAGGGGAGACAACCACTTCCCTTCTCTATTTCCTACTATTTCTGATACAAGCCAGGATGAAACTGGCGTTCCTGACCACCTGGGCATACAAGCAAACATTTTTTTTCTCTCATACCTCCCCACCTTTTTCTTCACACCCAATATGTATGGAAAAAAATGCACTGAAAAAAAAGTCAGTTATTGAGGATAAGATGAGTCTGCCTTACCCACCTTAGGCTTTCCTGTTTCTAAAAAGAAAAGAAAAGGAAAAAAAAAAACAAAAACAATGATTTTCATAAACATCTAACAGACCAACATTTCACTGGAGCTGTATCACACTTAGAAAAAGCTCCATCTACTACTCCCCAGTGTAAGCTAATTAGCCATAAACCTCTACATACCACACAGCAGGAAAAACAGTGACTGATTACTGACTTTCTTATGATCAACTCTACCCATTGATGTACCTGAAAGAGTGAATTTGTACAGTGATTTGTACAGTCTCTTAAAAAGAAAGGAATATAATAACTTTGGTGAAATTCCTCATAAGCCACTGCAATTTTAACCATGCAGTAAAACCACACTTAGAAGAACAGAAATAACTGCTTTCTTATGATAGAAAATGAAAGTTAATTGAATAGAAAATAATGAGAGAATTAATTGAATACATTCATGAATGAAAAGTGAAGACAGCAATGTGTCATTTTCAATTCTTTTTGTAATAGAAGTACTCCACAAAATTTATTTAAAGTGAAAATTTACCTGGATTGCTCCAGACCTTTGACAGATCTCTCTGTACTAAAACCTCAGCTCAGAAATGATGATTCATTTTTAGAATTTCTCCATCTGTTCATTTACAGAATTAACAACCACTCGCCCTCCCCAGTGATCCAGCTTTCATTATGAAAGCTAATTGTACAACCAACATAAAAGAAAAAGCCACTGAACTGGGCTTTTGGTTATGCAACGTGTTTTTGTTTTGTTTGGTTGTTTTTGTGTGTGTGTGCTTTTGTTGTGGGTTTTGTTTTGTTTGCTTTTAATGAGGGCAAAATATTTGTCTTTTTCTATCCCTAGCTTCCTGGAAAAACAGTGCTTTACTAGAAGATGTGCGGGGACACTGAAGGTACAGCGTCAGGCTGGCACAGACCTGGAGCTGTCTTGTGTTAGTGACCGCACAAAATCTCTGCTGCTTTCAGCAGGCAGTGCTGCAGGAGAGGAACTGTGTAAAGGAAATGGTTTCCATTTTAAAGAAAGACCAGAATGGATAACCTCAAACAAATACTTAAAATTTTATTAATGCATTTGGGAATAGAGCTTTTATTTTTAAATATATTCACCCACAAACATCCTTCTCCTAGGAAAATAAGTAGTGTCCACACTTTCCAAAGTGTTAAATGGGAACTGGGGGTAATTTACAGCAATCATTACAAGGGACTGCAAATCCTGGATTATACCCTGCAGTGTTTGGACCAATTCATTTTTCCCTGAACTCCATGTGAAAGCTTGCAAAGCTGGTAACCTCTCAGAACCAAAGTCCACAGGAACAATTTCTAAAATACATGCACACTCCCCTACAACAAATAGCCTACATATTAGCTCCACAGCTTAGCAAGGTATATAAAAATATGCAAATGAAAAGCTTTTTACTATTTAAATGTTTATTTACTTTTAAAAATGATAGATATTTTAAGAAGTTTACTGAAAAAACACAAATCAAAGATAGACAGGAATGCCTATCAGACTGAAAATGCCTTTACCTCTGTGTTGTGCAAAATGTGCAACTCCATCACTCAGAATGAGGAAACCACAAGTCTTAAAGAAATCTGCTCAGATCTGTATTACACTGAGTAATAAAACTCTCACCTATGCTGATGGACTTCAAGTGGCAGAGGAGAAGAGAGCTACATGCTGAAGGAGTTCTGAGACCTTTCATTACTTAAAGAGAAAACAGGAAACCAAACACACATCTCATACTCTGGTATTACACAGTAGCATGATGGGGTTTCTAGACATAAGGACAAAATTTGGCTATTCCTTATAGGATTATAAGAAGCTGTAGTAAGTCAACTTTGTTTTGTGCTTTAGGGGCTTGAAAAGCAGAAGGTAGAAACATTTTTAATCATGAAAGTAGAATAAAATCACCAAAAATGAGAATCTATTAGCATTTTATAGAAGTATGTTCTACTTTAGCATCTTGAATACCAATCCTAAAGTGATATGAAGCTGATTAACCTAAAAATACCTGTAAAATGTCATCTTTTTTTCAGAGGAAACTCTCAGCGTATTTAAATTAGAATTTTTAAGCTTCATTTTAATGGTTTGTGTACTTTACAGCACAGACCACACTTCAAGCTGCTAATGCTACTGGAAAGATCTGTGCCTTTTGATTATGGAGATGATTGATTTAGGTGGCTTAAACATTAGTACATATCCATAGTTTATTCCAGGAGAGACTGCAGCTTATGGAGCTTCTCCAGTAGAGTTTTTACAAGCAGTTATGCACTGAACAGCATAAGTCATACTGTCCATTTTGTGGATCTTCAGTAAAGTAGGGG